>NC_057810.1:57358183-57508183 GCF_018294505.1 Triticum aestivum | reverse complement strand
AATAAATAGATTGAAAGTTTCTCACGCAAAAAAATAAAATAAAAAAACAAAAAGAAATATTTGAAGGGTTCAAAAATTCTAAAGCTCCGTAATTCTACCGACACCATCAGATTGATGCGTGGGAGCCCACTTAGGCTGGACCCACACCATGATTCATTCTTCCCACCAACCAACGGGCCGCCGTTCGTCACTCATCCCCCCCCCCCATGCCACCGCCACCGCCGCCGCCTTCCGGCGCGCCACAGTGCCACCATGCTCCGCCTCCGGTGCTGCATCCTCGCCCGCATCCGCTCATATCCCGCCACCTCTGACGGCTCCTCTCTCCATCGGCCCATTCTGCCGCTGCCGCTGCGCCCGCCTTCTCCCCAAACCTTAGCTTCGCGGTGGAGGACTACCTCGTCCCCACCGGCGGCCTCTCCCGAGTGCAGGCACTCAAGGCCTCCGCCAAGCTCTCCCACCTCAAATCCCCTGCCAAGCCCGACGCCATGCTCTCCTTCCTCTCCGGCCACGGCTTCTCCAGCTCCAACGTCGCCGCCGTCGTTGCGGGAGACCCCAAGGTACTCTGCTCTAACATGGAGGGATACCTTGGCCCCGTCGTCGCCCAGCTCACCGGCCTTGGCCTTTCGCGTTCTCAGATCGCGCGCCTCGCCTCCTACTGCCACAGCAACTTACATCTCACATCCATCGTCTCCAAGCTGCGGTACTACCTGCTCCTCTTTGGTTCCATCGACAACACCCTCCAAGCTCTCAATCGCAACTTCTACCTTATCACATCTGACCTCGACAGGGTGGTCAAGCCCAACGTCGCGGCCCTGTGGGACTCGGGGCTGGGTGATTGTGACATTGTCAAGTTGTGCATCCCTAATCCATGGCTGCTCACCACCAATGTAGAATCCATCCGGGCAATGGTGTCATGTGCTGAAAGTCTTGGTGTGCCCCGTGGATCTCGCATGTTCATATATGCAGTGCGTGCTGTTGCGTTCCTCAGCGAGGAGAAGATTGCCACCAAAGTGGTGTATTTGAAGGAAACCTTTAGGTGGTCAGATGCTCAAGTCGGCATTGTTGTGTCCAAGTTTCCAATCCTTCTGACGAGGTCTAAGGACTCTCTGCGGAGCAGGTCAGAGTTCCTCATCTCTAAGGTGGGTCTGGAACCGGCATACATTGCTCATCGTCCGATATTGCTCTCTTACAGCCTGGAGGGCCGGCTCAGGCCCCGGTACTACGTTGTGAAGTTTCTCAAGGAAAATGAATTGCTAGATCGTGGCAGGGACTACTATAAAACACTCTTTATCAGCGAGAAGGTGTTCATGGAGAAGTTCATATGCCCTCACAAGGAAGCAGCACCCCACCTTGCTGATGACTATGTCGATGCTTGTAGAGGGGAAGTACCCACTAGATCAGATTTGGGGTTTAGGGTTGCATGATCAAAGAACGGGTATGAAAATTAGTATGCATCATGTTAGTCAGTCAAGAAGAAAGCATAGTGCTGCTATGAACTTGTCCTTCGTCATGTCATATTGACACACATGTTGCAACCAAGAGAATGCGAGATTAGGGCATCCCGCAAGTGATTTGAAATATCATTGAGTAGCATTTCTGCACACTCTGCGTCTGTATGTTCTGAAATGGACACTGAAGATTTCAATGCCATCATCAATCTATCTTTCCATGAAGGAATGTTCTCACTTTGGCTTTGAAGATAATATGAAGTCTCAAACTTCCGTGTGGATGAAATTTTTTTGGGCTTCTTTTTCCACGGGAAACAATTTTGGATTTGTTGATGGCCAGTTGCCCACAATGTGTTGATCAATGCTGAGGATGCAGTTTTAATCTAGCTTGCTGGTTGCTTGCTCTAGTTCTTCTAAGCAGGCCATTTTTTTACTAATAGTTTGTATCAGTTTTCGTTTACTTGTCTCTGGTAGTTTTGGGTGGTTTATGGGTGATCTTCTGTAGGGGCATCTGATCTTGAAACTGAATAGTTGAGCTGTAGGCTAATATCATTTCTATTTAAAGCCTACTTACTTGTATATCACTATGTAAACATAAATTTCTAATGCCCTGCACTAGTACAAAACAAGGCTTTTCATTCAGGCTGGGCCAGTCCATTAGTCCCGGTTCAGTCACGAACCGGGACCTATGCCCTCACAGGTTCTGGTTCGTGAGGCCAGGGGGGCCGGCCGGGCCTCGTGGGGCATTGGTCCCGGTTCGTATCGCCCCTTTGGTCCCAGTTCCAGGCACGAACCAGGACCAATATGCCTCGCTTCTGGCCCACCACCATTGGTCCCGGTTGGTGGCTTGAACCGGGACAAAAGGGTGTATTTTTGTCCCAGTTCCAGCCACAAACCGGGACCAATGAGATGCCTATATATACCCCCTCACCCGCGAGCAGAGTACTCTCCACTGCTCAGTTTTTCTGGCCGGCCGTTGGAGAGATTTGTGGTGCTCTAGCTCACCTCCTATGCACATGAGGTGTTCGATGAAATGCCCGAGCCACATTTAAGCTTTCTCGTCTCGAAGCTCCTTGTCCAAGCTCCATTTTCCTCGAGATTTGTCTAGGTTTGGCGGTCCATCCTGTCCCATCCTCATTCTCACCGCCATTGATGGCCCGCGCCGATCTCGTCGCCTGCACCACCGTGGTGAGCCTCTTGATCTTATCTTCTTTCTAAAAGGAAAAAGTTCTTACTTGTATGATTTAGATAGACACTTGTGTAGTTTTCTTACTTATTATTGTTTGTTGTTATATAGTGTGATGGTTTTTTGGTATCCGCCTCTGCCGGCCCTTGTCTTGTCTATGATTCAGATGTGGTATATATATTTTTTTTCTTTTATAACCATTTAGCTTTAGTTAGTGTCTATGACAATTATGCCAAGCAACATGACATAGATTTTTTATCTAGGAGGTATGTGAACCGGAAATCCAACCGACCCTATTGTCGAGAGGTTAAATTTAGTTGAAGAATAAAACAATTACTTGAAGAAAAATTGAGGAGGATAAGATGATATTGGAGTTGCATGTTGCGGATGTCATCGATGATCACAAGATCAAGATGGATGCAATGTGCTTGAAGATTAGAAGGTTAGAAAATATGCCATTCATACTGAGGCTTGGTATCATTATGCCGTTGGATCAATTATTACCTTGGTTGCGGTTATGATCACATTTCTTGTTGCATTGAAATGTTTTACATTGTTTCAATGTATGGTTTAATTAGATGCTCTGGAGAGCTATATGTTGTTCAATGAGAACTATGTATGTACTTTAGTTTTAATGTGATGATGAACTTCTAGTAATTTGGTCACTTATCTATTCACGATGTACGCAGAGATGAACCGACAATGGATGTACGGTAACAGACGCACCTCTGAGTACATTAAGGGCGTGAATAATTTTCTCGCAGTGGCTGAGGGAAACAAGAAGAATGGTTTTATGTGTTGTCCATGCCCTATATGTGGGAATACGAGGTCTTACTCTGACTCGAAAACCCTTCACATCCACCTTCTTTATAAGGGTTTCATGCCACACTATAATGTTTGGACCAAACACGGAGAAAGAAGGGTTATGATGGAAGACAACAAAGAAGAAGATGATGACAACTATGTGCCCCCTGAATACGGTGATGCTGCAACGAGGGAAGCTGAAGATGCTGCAACAAGGGAAGCTAAGGATCAAGAGGAACCAAACGATGTGCCCGATGATGATCTTCGTCGGGTCATTATTGATGCAAAGAGAAAGTGCGAAAGTGAAAAGGAGAAGCTCAAGTTCGATCGCATGTTAGAGGATCACAAAAAAGGGTTGTACCCCAATTGCGAAGATGGCAATACAAAGCTCGGTACCATACTGGAATTGCTGCAGTGGGAGGCAGAGAATGGTGTGCTTGACAAAGGATTTGAGAAGCTGCTGAAAATATTGAAGAAGAAGCTTCCAAAGGGTAACGAATTGCCCGACAGTACGTACGCAGCAAAGAAGGTCGTATGCCCTCTAGGATTGGAGGTGCAGAAGATACATGCATGCCCTAATGAATGCATCCTCTACCGCAGTGCATACAAGGATTTGAATGCATGCCCGGTATGCAGTGCATTGCGGTATAAGATCAGACGATATGACCCTGGTGATGTTGACGACGAGTGCCCCGGGAAGAGGGTTCCTGCCAAGGTGATGTGGTATGCTCCATAATACCATGGTTGGAATGCCTGTTCAGAAACAAAGAGCATGCCAAGTTGATGCGATGGCACAGAGAGGACCGTAAGAAAGATGGGAAGTTGAGAGCACCCTCTAACGGGTCATAGTGGAGAAAAATTGAGAGAAAGTACTGGGAGGAGTTTGCAGGTGACGCAAGGAACACATGGTTTGGTTTAAGTGCGGATGGCATTAATCCTTTTGGGGAGCAGAGCAGCAATCACAACACCTGGCCTGTGATTCTATGTATCTATAACCTTCCTCCTTGGTTGTGCATGAAGCGGAAGTTCATTATGATGCCAGTTCTCATCCAAGGCCCTAAGCAACCCGGCAACAACATTGCTGTGTACCTAAGGCCATTAGTTGAAGAACTTTTACAACTGTGGAATGGAAATGGTGTACGTGTGTGGGATGAGCACAAACAGTAGGAATTTGACCTGCATGTGTTGCTGTTTGTAACCATCAATGATTGGACTGTTCTCAGTAACCTTTCAGGATAGACAAACAAGGGATACCACGCATTCACGCACTGTGTAGATGACACCGAAAGTATATACCTGGACAAATGCAGGAAGAATGTGTACCTGGGGCATCGTCGATTTCTTCCGACCAACCATCAATGTCGAAAGAAAGGCAAGCATTTCAAAGGCGAGGCAGATCACCGGAAGAAGCCCGCCCTGTGTACCGGTGATCATGTACTTGCTATGGCCAATGATTTAAAATTAATCTTTGGAAAGGGTCCCAGCGGACTATCTGTTCCGAATGACACTATATTTTGGGACCTATCCTACTAGCTAGAAAGACCTAGAGGTCCGCTCTTCAATCGACGTGATGCTCGTGACGAAGAACCTTTGCGTGAACTTGCTAGGCTTCTTGGGCGTGTATGGGAAGACAAAAGATACACCAGAGGCACGGCAGGACCTGCAACGTTTGCACGAAAAAGACGGCATGCCTCCAAAGGAGTATGAAGGTCTTGCCAGCTACGCTCTTACCAAAGAAGAGAAGGAAATCTTTTTTGAATGCCTGCTCAGTATGAAGGTCCCGTCTGGCTTCTCGTCGAATATAAAGGGAATAATAAATATGCCAGAGAAAAAGTTCCAGAACCTAAAATCTCATGACTGCCACGTGATTATGACGTAACTGCTTCTAGTTGCATTGAGGGGGTTTCTACTAGAAAACGTTCGATTAGCCATTGTGAAGCTATGTGCATTCCTCAATGCAATCTCTTAGAAGATGATCGATCCAGAAATCCTACCAAGGTTAAGGAGTAATATGGCGCAATGTCTTATCAGTTTCGAGCTGGTTTTGCCACCATCCTTCTTCAATATCATGACGCATGTCCTAGTTAATCTAGTCGACGAGATTGTCATTCTGGGCCCTGTATTTCTACACAATATGTTCCCCTTTGAGAGGTTCATGCGAGTCCTAAAGCAATATGTTCGTAACCACGCTAGGCCAGAAGGAAGCATCTCCATGGGCCATCAAACAGAAGATGTCATTGGGTTTTGTGTTGATTTCATTCCTGACCTTAAGAAGATTGGTCTCCCTCAATCGCGGTATGAGGGGAGACTGAGTGGAAAAGGCATGCTAGGACGGGACTCAATAATATGTAGGGACGGGCATTCTTGGTCTCAAGCACACTACACAGTTCTACATAATTCTACCTTGGTGACCCCGTATGTCGATGAACACAAGAACATTCTGCGCTCCAAACACCCGGACCAGTGTGACGACTGGATTACATGTGAACACATCAGGACTTACGGCAGTTGGTTGCAAACATGTCTCAGGGGTGACAACACTGTTTCTGATGAGTTGTACTCGTTGGCCAGGGAAACATCTTCGACTATGATGACTTACAAAGGGTACACGATAAATGGGAATACATTTTACATGATCACCCAAGATCAAAAGGGCACCAAATAAAACAGTGGTGTCTGCTTTGATGCAGCAACCAAGAGGGGAAAGGACACATATTATGGTTACATAGTGGACATACGGGAACTTGACTATGGACATGATTTTAAGGTCCCTTTGTTTAAGTGCAAATGGGTCAATCTGTTAGGAGGCGGGGTACAGGTAGACCCACAGTACGGAATAACAACAGTGGATCGGAATAATCTTGGGTACACAGACGAACCATTCGTCCTAGCCAATGATGTGGCGCAGGTTTTCTACGTAAAGGACATGTCTACAAAATCAAGAAAAAGAAAAGATAAGGAAGCGAATACATCATACGATGAGCCAAAGCGCCACATAGTTCTTTCAGGAAAAAGAGACATTGTGGGATTGGAGGGCAAGATAGACATGTCTGAAGATTATAAAAAGTTTCATTAACTTCCTCCCTTCAAAGTTAAGGCTGACCCAAGCACCGTGTTAAACGAAGAAGATTATCCATGGTTACGGCGCAATAAGCAAAGGACACAAGTGAAGAAAAAGTGAAGACTTTCTATCCACAACTATTATGATGATGCCTTTGATCTAGGATATCACTACAGTTACATGTGAAGAAATGAAATGCCTTTTGTAACAGATGAGTTTCAGTCCGAAACCCTGATACTTCGACATAGATCGTCTGTCTTGTACACGAAGTGCATCCAGTTTTTGTCGTAACCCTCTCAACTTTTTAGCACATGCTATGTGGTTGAAATGATGATACCATGCCAACTTTCAACCTTTTCAGAGTTCATTTGTAGTGCTTTTCAATTTCAGGGTCATTTAGCTCAAAAAAATCAGTAAATGCATAAAAAATACCAAATGAAGTCAGAAAGGGTTGAAAATTGATGATGTGGCTTTGGATGGTGCATTTTGAACACAAAAAAGTTTGGAGTTCAAATAAGTTCAAAAAAATTAAATCCCTTTGTAACAGATGAGTTTTCGTCCGAAACCCTGATACTTCGAAAGAGATTATCCGTTTTGTACAGGAGGTGGATCCAGTTTTTGCCTTAATCCTCTCAACTTCTTAGCACATGCTATGTGGGTGAAATGATGATACCATGCCAACTTTCAACCTTTTGAGAGTGCATTTGTAGTGCTTTTCAATTTCAGGGTCATTTAGCTCAAAAAAGTCAGTAAATGCATGAAAAATACCAAATGAAGTCAGAAAGGGTTGAGAATTGATGATGTGGCTTTGAATGGTGCATTTTGAACACAAAAAAGTCTGGAGTTCAAACAAGTTCAAAAAATGAAATCCCTTCGTAACAGATGAGTTTTCGTCTGAAACCCTGATACTTCGAAAGAGATTGACCATTTTGTACACAAAGTGCATCTAGTTTTTGCCATAATCCTCTCAATTTTTTAGCACATGCTATGTAGGTGAAATGATGATACCATTGCCAACTTTAAACCTTTTCAGACTTCAGGGTTATTTAGCTCAAAGAATGAACTATTAGCAAAAAGAATGAACTATTAGCAAAAAGAATGAACTAATAGCAAAAAGGATGAACTAAAAATAATCAATACAAATATTATTATCAACTAAAACAAAACTATAATATTCTTCAATAGCAAAAAGAATCAACTAAAAAGCTTTTATAAAACTCCAATAGCAAAAGGAATCAACTAAATAGCTTTTATAAATCTCTAGTATTATTGAGACTAAAATTACATAAAACTTATGCAACTAAAATTATCAAAGTATTTTCTGTTCAAAACATTAAAAGCAAAAATAATTTTTATAAAGAATTTTTTTGTTAGAAACTTTAATAGCAAAAAGAATTATCATAAAGAATTTTTTTGTTAGAAACTAAAATAAAAAAATCTATTTTTAAATATAATGATAAAACACAGTAATATTAAATAGCAGGAAAAAGAATCACTCCAAAAAAAATTATAGTAAAGTACTCACAAACTAGTGATTCACACAAATTTCAAAGAATTCAAATTTAAACTATTCAAATTTGAAAACTAATGGCACTAACAGGAAGTTTATAATTTTTGTGACCTAAAAACAAAAAGAATTATAAAAATAAAGCAAAAAACAAAAGAAAATAAATAATGCGAAAAAAAAACAAAAAACTGGAAAAAATGCCACCTACTGGGCCACCACGGCCTGAATACGACTAGAAACCCAACCAGCCATGTGGGCCCGGATTCAGGCCTAGTAGGCCCACATGCATGTACAGAGAGGTTAGGGCCGTAAGCCTGCTTTAGAGAGGAGCTCGACAACTCAGGCACACCACACCTCATAAATAGGTGCGGTTCTCTCTCACTAGCAAGGTGGGACTAAACTCCCACCACCACACCGCTGTGCAAGGCCCATTGGTCCCGGTTCGTGGCACCTGATACGTCTCCATCATATCTACTTTTCCAAACACTTTTGCCCCTGTTTTGGACTCTAACTTGCATGATTTGAATGGAACTAACCCGTACTGTCGCTGTTTTCAGCAGAACTGCCATGGTGTTATTTTTGTGCAGAAATAAAAGTTCTCGGAATGACCTGAAAATCCACGGAGCAACTTTTCAGAATAAATAAAAAATACTGGCGAAAGAATTTGTGTCAGAGGGCCCACACCCTGTCCACGAGGGTGGGGGGCGCGCCCCCTCCCCTTGGGTGCTCCCCCTGCCTCGTGGCCCCCCTGGACGTCCACCGACCTCAATTCCAACTATAATCTTTGCTTTCGCGGAGAGAAAAAATCAAACAGAAAGTTTCATCGTGTTTATGATACGGAGCCACTGCCAAGCCCTGATCTCTCTTGGGAAGGCTGATCTGGAGTCCGTTCGGGGCTCCGGAGAGGGCAATTCGTCACCGTCATCATCATCAACCATCCTCCATCACCAATTTGATGACGCTCACTGCCATGCGTAAGTAATTCCATCGTAAGCTTGCTGGACGGTGATGGGTTGGATGAGATTTACCATCGTAAGCTTGCTGGACGGTTAGGGTTTGATCCCTAGTATCCACTATGTTTTGAGATTGATGTTGCTATGACTTTTCTATGCTTAATGCTTTTCACTAGGGCCCGAGTGCCATGATTTCAGATCTGAACCTATTATGTTTTCATGAATATATGTGAGTTCTTGATCCTATCTTCAAGTCTATAGTCACCTATTATGTGTTATGATCCGACAACCCCGAAGTAACAATAAACGGGATACTTCTCGGTGATGACCGTAGCTTGAGGAGTTCATGTATTCACTAAGTGCTAATGCTTTGGTCCGGTACTCTATTAAAAGGAGGCCTTAGTATCCCTTAGTTTCCATTAGGACCCCGCTGCCATGGGAGGGTAGGACAAAAGATGTCATGCAAGTTCTTTTCCATAAGCACGTATGACTATATCCGGAATACATGCCTACATTACATTGATGAATGATATGTCTCCAACGTATCTATAATTTTTGATTGTTCCATGCTATTATATTACTTGTTTTGGATGTTTATGGGCTTTACTTTACACTTTTATATCATTTTTTGGGACTAACCTATTGACCGGAGGCCCATCCGAAATTGTTGTTTTCTTGCCTATTTCAGTGTTTTGAAGAAAAGGAATATCAAAGGAGTCCAAACGGAATGAAACCTTTTGGAGAGTTATTTTTGGAACGGAAGCAATCCAGGAGACTTGGAGTGCACGTAAGGGAAGCAACGAGGAAGCCACGAGGCAGGGAGGCGCACCCTACCCCCTAGGCACGCCCCCACCCTCGTGGGCCCCTCGTGGCTCCGCTGACCGACTTCTTTCGCCTATATATGTCCATATACCCTAAGAACATCGGGGAGCACAATAGATCGGGAGTTCCGTCGCCGCAAGCCTCTGTAGCCACCAAAAACCAATCGGGGCCCTATTCCGGCACCCTGCCGGAGGGGGGATCCATCACCGCTAGCCATCTTCATCATCCCGGCGCTCTCCATGACGAGGAGGGAGTAGTTCACCCTCGGGGCTGAGGGTATGTACCAGTAGCTATGTGTTTGATCTCTCTCTCTCTCTCGTGTTCTTGATTTGGCACGATCTTGATGTATCGCGAGCTTTGCTATTATAGTTGGATCTTATGATGTTTCTCCCCCTCTACTCTCTTGTAATGGATTGAATTTTCCCTTTGAAGTTATCTTATAGGATTGAGTCTTTAAGGATTTGAGAACACTTGATGTATGTCTTGTCGTGCTTATCTGTGGTGACAATGGGATATTCACGTTATCTACTTGATGTATGTTTTGGTGATCAACTTGCGGGTTCAATGAACTTATGCGTATGGGTTGGCACATGTTTTCGTCTTGACTCTCCGGTAGAAACTTTGGGGCACTCTTTGAAGTACTTTGTGTTGGTTGAATAGATGAATCTGAGATTGTGTGATGCATATCGTATAATCATGCCCACGGATACTTGAGGTGACATTGGAGTATCTAGGTGACATTAGGGTTTTGGTTGATTTGTGTCTTAGGGTGTTATTCTAGTACGAACTCTATGATAGATCGAACGGAAAGAATAGCTTCGTGTTATTTTACAACGGACTCTTGAATAGATCAATCAGAAAGGATAACTTTGAGGTGGTTTCGTACCCTACCATAATCTCTTTGTTTGTTCTCCGCTATTAGTGAGTTTCGAGTGACTCTTTGTTGCATGTTGAGGGATAGTTATATGATCCAATTATGTTATTATTGTTGAGAGAACTTGCACTAGTGAAAGTACCACTACAAAAAAAAGACACATCCGTGACATTTTGGGCCCAACGAATTTTTTTGTCATACTTATGACACTTCTATGACGATAATTGTGACAAAACCTGGTATCATCATAGATGTGGTGGGCTCCTACTTCTATGACAAAAAATCGTGACAGAAAATGGGCTTTTCGTCCTGGGCGGTCCGAAGACGCAGCTGCATGACATTCTTTGGGCCGTCCATGATGGAAAAAACCGTTGTAGAAGCGAGGGCGAGGAAAATTTCAGGGAGTTCCCAGTTATGGTGGGTGGTCAGGGGGCCGAGCAATGCGCGTTTCTCTCGTACACGTACGCGCGCGTGTGCGAGGCGTTGGGCTCTAACGGAACCTGAGCGAGGCCTCGCCTAACTGAACCCGAGCGATTGCACTGCAGGCTACGCGTTACTGAACCCGAGTGATCGAGCGATTCCTTCGCTACTGCTGCTAACTGAAGCGATCGATGCTGCCTCTAGATGAACAGTGAGCGTTGCAGGGGGGTTTGGATGAACAGTGAGCGGTGGGAGTGGATGAACATGACCCGTGGCGTTGCGTCTGGATGAATAGGACCCCGATCGATCGAGCCGGTTGGGGATGGATGAACAGGACCCCGTGGAGGGTTGGATGAACAGGACGACCCCGTGGAGGGCTGGATGAACAGTAGATGGTGGAGGGGTGGATGAATAGTAGCCCGTGGAGGGGTGGTTGAACAGGAGCCCGTGGAGAGGGGTGGTTGAACAGTAGCCGGTGGAGTAGCGCGCGGTGGAGGCTTGATAAAGAGGAGCCCGTGGAGGCTAGAGGAGGTCGACGATGGATGAACAGTAGCCCGTGGAGGCTGGAGGAGGTCGACGGTGGAGATGAACAGTATCACGTGGAGTCCCGTTTTGCGGTACGCCACACCCCTCCCATTGAACAGGACCCCCGTTTTGACCATAGCGCTCCAACACAAGTCCGTTTCGACTGTTTTGCGGTATGCCACACCCCTCCCGTCAATAGGACCCCCGTTTCAACCGTAGGAGGTATGTTTCCTCCGTTTTGCGGTACGCCAGACCCCTCCCAATGAACAGGGTCCCGTTTCGAATGTGGCCGGTCAAACACAAGGTTATTTCCTCCATTCTGCGGTACGCCAGGCCTCGTTTCCATCGCCTGTTCTGTCCAAGCCCTCTCGATGAACACGACGACGCATTCCATTCTGACCCAGCTGGTTGGCTCCCCACGAACACGACGACGATGTTGTTTCTGCGTTCCGGCCCAGCCATGTACACGAGCCTTGGCCGTACATATGCACGAGTAGGAGTTCGAGACCTGCCCGTATGTACACATAGGTGGTCGTATTTTCTTTCTTGCACACTGGTCGCTGTATGTACGTGTACATGCTACGTGCACGCCTCTACTACGACACGTGCGTGCGTCTACATCCACCAGTATGTACATACACGTTCGCGACCAGAATGACAACGCTACGTGCGCTTCGACCAGGTGGGTCCCGACTGTCAGGCACTTCCTTGCGTGCGAAGGTGTAGCTGGTGGGTGATACGTCTCCAACGTATCTATAATTTTTTATTGCTCCATGCTACTTTATCTACTGTTTTAGGCAATATTGGGCTTTATTATCCACTTTTATATTATTTTTGGGACTAACCTATTAACCGGAGGCCCAGCCCAGATTTGCTGTTTTATGCCTATTTCAGTGTTTCGAGGAAAAGGAATATCAGACGGAGTCAAAACGGAACAAAATCAACTGGAGAAGTTAATTTTTGAAGGAAACCCACCTGATAGACTTGGAGTGCTCGTCAGGGGAGTCCTGGGCTGCCCACAAGGGTTGGGGCGCGCCCACCCTCCTAGGGCGTGCCCCCCTACCTCGTGAGCACCCCGGAGGTTCACCGATGTACCCCTTGCACCCATATATACCTACGTACCCTAAAACTTCCAGAATAGAAGATAGATCGGGAGTTCCGCTGCCGCAAGCCTCTGTAGCCACCAAAAACCTCTCGGGAGCCCGTTCCGGTGCCCTGCCAGAGGGGGATCCCATCACCGGTGGCCATCTTCATCATCCCGGCGCTATCCATGACGAGGAGGGAGTAGTTCACCCTCGAGGCTGAGGGTATGTACCAGTAGCTATGTGTTTGATCTCTCTCTCGTGTTCCCTCTATGGCACGATCTTGATGTATCCCGAGCTTTGCTATTGTAGTTGGATCTTATGATGTATCTCCCCCTCTACTCTCTTGTGATGAATTGAGTTTCCCCTTTGAAGTTATCCTATCAGATTGAGTCTTTTATGAGAACACTTGATGTATGTCTTGCGATCCACTTGATGTATGTTTTGGTGATCAACTTGCGGGTTTCGTGACATTGGGAACCTATGCATAGGGGTTGGCACACGTTCTTGACTCTCCGGTAGTAGCTTTGGGGCACTCTTTGAAGTACTTTGTGTTGGTTGAATAGATGAATCTGAGATTGTGTGATGCATATCGTATAATCATGCCCACGGATACTTGAGGTGACAATGGAGTATCTAGGTGACATTAGGGTTTTGGTTGATTTGTGTCTTAAGGTGTTATTCTAGTACGAACTCTTTTATAGATTGATCCGAAAGAATAACTTTGAGGTGGTTTCGTACCCTACCATAATCTCTATGTTTGTTCTCCGCTATTAGTGGCTTTGGAGTGACTCTTTGTTGCATGTTGAGGGCTTGTTATATGATCTATCCATGTTATTATTGTTGAGAGAACTTGCACTAGTGAAAGTATGAACCCTAGGCCTTGTTTCCTACCATTGCAATACTGTTTACGCTCACTTTTACCACTTGTTACCTTGCTGTTTTTACTATTTCAGATTACAAAAACCTTTATCTACTATCTATTTTGCACTTGTATTACCATCTCTTCGCCGAACTAGTGCATCTATACAATTTGTCATTGTATTGGGTGTGTTGGGGACACAAGAGACTCTTTGTTATTTGGTTGCAGGGTTGCTTGAGAGAGACCATCTTCATCCTACGCCTCCTACGGATTGATAAACCTTAGGTCATCCACTTGAAGGAAATTTGCTACTGTCCTACAAACCTGTGCACTTGCAGGCCCAACAACGTCTACAAGAAGAAGGTTGTGTAGTAGACATCAAGCTCTTTTCTGGCGCCGTTTCCGGGGAGGTTAGCGCTTGAAGGTATATCTTTAGATCTTGCAATCGAATCTTTTTGTTTCTTGTTTTATCACTAGTTTAGTTTATAAAAGAAAACTACAAAAAATGGAGTTGTGTTTGTCTCATACGCTTCGTCTTTTTAATATCTTTCGTGAGTATGATAGTAAGGATAATTGTGCCCAAGTGCTACAAGAAGAAATCTCTAAATTGTTTGGCACTAAATATTTGAATGATGAGTATGATTACAATGTTGTTAGTACGAATTCTTTGAATATCCATGATGCTAATGATGATTGCACTAGTTATGATGAAAATGCCTCCTATAAGCATGTCAATTTTTGTGGAGTGCATTGGGCTTGCAAGGACACACCAAATAGGGAAGATAGATATTGCAAGAGGCATAAGTACTTAGAAACTAAATGGTTGCAAGAAACTAAATGTGCTGAAAACTTATTTTTTCTTAGCCATACTTGTGAACTTTGCAATGAACGTGATCATTTTAGTACCCAATGCAAATTGTTTCATGATCGTATCATGTCCAAAAATTGTGATGACTTTATTTCCCTTGCACATCATACTGAGCTTAGTTTGCTCTTGGGTTATGAAGAAATAAAACGTATAACTAAGATTATTCCAGAATTTGCCCTTGATAGAATTCTTCATTTTGATCTAGAAGAAATGTATATGTATTGTGCGGTGAATTGCATTAAAAATCCTTATGTTGCCAATTACCTAAAGAAAAGAAAGCAAATAGAAGATGAAGAGGATGCTAATGAAAGGGAAGAGACTTCCCAACCTCCTCCTATTATTTCTTATGATGATTCAGGTAACGAGGAGGAGCTTGCTATTCAACCAATCTCATCAATAAGGAGCTCAAAGAGGAAGGTTGAACCCACACATAATGTGAAGAAGAAAAAGAAAAGAAGGAGCAACAAAGGTAGAAAGGTATCCCTCTCAAATGATGTTGCTCCTACTACTCATTGTGATGATGATAATTGATTTACTATTGGTGCTATCCATATTTTTAATGATGAGAGTTATTATGCTTATGATATGAAAGGGCCCAAGCTTGGGGAAGCTATGTTTGATGAGTATGAAATATTTGAGAATATATTTGCTGAAATTAATGTTTGTCCCAAGCTTGGGGATTCTACGTTTAATGAAGATGATATTTTTAGCATCCCAAGTTTTGATATGCAAAGTTGTTATGATGATAGCATGCCTCCTACCTATGATGATTATATTGATGAAAGTGGGTTCGGAAGAGTATCAAATTTTGGAAGTAGTGATCCCACTATTTTGGAGGATGTTGAATCTATTTGTGATGAATATGAAAGTGGATTTGGAAGAGTGTCAACTTTATTTAGTGATTCCACTATCTTGGGAGAGGTTTCAATCGATTATGATGAGAACGAAGTTGCTACTTATGATGATTATTGTGATGAAACTTATGCTATAAAAAGTAGTGATGATTATATTTATAAAACTTGTCATGATTATGATTACCCTTTTTCTGAACATTACTCTTTTAATGTGGAAACAATTTATAGTATTCAACTCTCTTATGATACTCCCACTATTCCGAATGAGAAGAACTTTGCTTATGTGGAGAGTAGTAAATTTTCTATGCTTGTAGATCATGAAAAGAATTCTTTAGGTGCTGGTTATATTGTTGAATTCATTTATAATTCTACTGAAAATTATTATGAGGGAGGAACATATGCTTGTAGGAATTGCAATAATGTCAAGTTTCCTCCCTATGTGCTTAAATTCTTGAAGCTATGCTTGTTTTACCTTCCTATGCTTGTTGATTATTGTTCCCATAAGTTGTTTGCTCACAAAATACCTATGCATAGGAAGTGGGTTAGACTTCAATGTGCTAGTCATATGCTTCATGATGCTCCCATTATGTTTCAATTCTTATCTTTTATGTGAGCATCATTGTCATCATCATGCCTAGCTAGAAAGGCATTAAAGAAAAGCGCTTGTTGGGAGACAACCCAATATTTATCCTTACTGTTTTTGTGTGTCCAATGATTATGATACTGTAGTAATCATGTTTTATAGATTTTGTTTCAATAAAGTGCCAAGTAGAACCTTTGGGAAGACTTGGGTGAAGTTTATGTGATCTTGCTGTAGAAAAACAGAAACTTTAGCGCTCACGAGATTAGCTTCCATTTTTTTACTGAAGAGTGCTTTTAGGTTGATTCTTTTTGCAGATGATTAATAGACAAATTACTCAGGTTCAGAAACTTATTTTATAATTTTTGGAGTTCCAAAGGTATACGTTTGATACAGATTACTACAGACTGTTCTATTTTTGACAGATTCTGTTTTCATTGTGTTGTTTGCTTATTTTGATGCATCTATGGCTAGTATTAAGTGGTATGAACCATAGATAAGTTGGAATACAGTATGCTTTACACCAATATGAATTTAGAATGAGTTCATTACAGTACCTAAGTGGTGGTTTTATTTTCTTATACTAACGGAGCTTACAAGTTTTGTGTTGAGTTTTGTGTGGTTGAAGTTTTCAAGTTTTGGGTAAAGATTCAATGGACTATGGAATAAGGAGTGGAAAGAGCCTAAGCTTGGGGATTCCCAAGGCACCCCAAGGTACTATTCAAGTACAACCAAGCAACTAAGCTTGGGTATGCCCAAGGCACCCCAAGGTAATATCGAAGGACAACCAAGAGCCTAAGCTTGGGGATGCCCCGGAAGGCATCCCCTCTTTCGTCTTCGTTCATCAGTAACTTTACTTGGAGCTATATTTTTATTCACCACATGATATGTGTTTTGCTTGGAGCGTCATTTTCTTTTGTTAGTATTTGCTTGTTGTTAGTTATAATAATGTTTTGCATCTTTAGTTTCAATAAAAAAGTCAAGGATAGCCTTTGCCATGCTTATTTTGCTAGTTTACATGTTGCTGTTTGAAAACAGAAAGTTTACCGCTGCTGCAAAATTTCCCTAGAAAAGTCAGAGAATGTTATACGTTGAATCTTTTTGAATATTAAGCTCTGATAAATTTATTACAGTGGTAATTTTAGTTCATAATTTTTTGGAGTCAGGGAAGTATTGATACTCTTGCATTCTTTACAGACTGTACTGTTTTGGCAGATTGCTGTTATGGTTGCATTGTTTGCATATGTTTGCTTGTTTAATGATTCTGTTTGATGATAGGAGTATTAAATATACAGAGTCATTTAGTATTCAATGTTGAATAATAATGTTAGTGATTTGTTACAGTAGAAGATGATATGGTTTTGCATTGGTTTATACTAACCTATCTCACGAGTTCTTGTTGAGTTTGTTGTGAATGAAGCTTTTGATAAAAAGAGAAACCATGATATGAGAGGAATTAAGGAGACACAAAAGTTCAAGCTTGGGGATGCCCAAGGCACCCCAAGATATTATTTCAAGAAGTCTCAAGCATCTAAGCTTGGGGATGCCCCAGTAGGCATCCCACCTTTCTTCTTCAACAACTATCGGTTAGTATCGGTTAAGCCTAAGTTTGTGCTTCTTCACATGAGTTGTGCTATCCTTGCAATGTAGTTTTCTTTAGCTTTGCTTGATGTTTGAATAAGATACCAAGATCTGAAATTCTTTAATGGAAGAGTCTTCACATAGTTGCATAATTATTCGACTACTCAATAATCTTCACTTATATCTTTCGGAGTAGTTTGTCATTTGCTCTAGTGCTTCACTTATATCTTTTAGAGCACAATGGTGGTTTTATTTTGAAGAAATAGATGAACTCTCATGCTTCACTTAGATTATTTTGAGAGTCGTTAATAGCATGGTAATTTGCTTAATATTAATATACTTGGTATTCAATATATGTGAAACTTTCTTTTGAGTGCGTTGAATACTAAGATAAGTTTGATGCTTGATAATTGTTTTGAGATATGGAGGTGATAATATCAAAGTGATGCTAGTTGGGTGATTATGAATTTAAAGAATGCTTGTGTTGAAGTTTGTGATTCCCGTAGCATGCACGTATGGTGAACCGCTTTGTGATGAAGTCGGAGCACAATTTTATTTATTGATTGTCTTCCTTATGAGTGGCGATCGGGGACGAGCGATGGTCTTTTCCTACCAATCTATCCCCCTAGGAGTATGCGTGCAGTGCTTTGGTTTTTGATGTCTTCTAAATTTTTTCAACAAGTTCATGAGTTCTTTTGATTAATGTTGAGTCCATGGATTATATGCACTCTCACCCTTCCACCATTGCTAGCCTCTCTAATACTGCGCACTTTTCGCCGGTATCATACACCCACCATATACCTTCCTCAAAACAGCCACCATACCTACCTATCATGGCATTTCCATAGCCATTCCGAGATATATTGTCATGCAACTTTCCACCGTTCCGTTCATATGACACACATTACTTTTGTCATATTGCTTTTTGCATGAACATGTAGTTGACATTGTATTTGTGGCAAAGCCACCGTTCATAATTCTTTCATACATGTCACTCTTGATTCATAGCATATCCTGGTACACCGCCAGAGGCATTCATATAGAGTCATATTTTGTTCTAAGTATCGAGTTGTAATTGTTGAGTTGTAAGAAAAATAAATGTGTGATGATCATTATTATTAGAGCATTGTCCCAGTGAGGAAAGGATGATGGAGACTATGATTCCCCCATAAGTCGGGATGAGACTACGGACGAAAAAAAGAGTGGCCATAAAAAAAAGAGAAAAGGCCCAAATAAATAAATAAATAAAATGAGAGAAAAAGAGAGAAGGGACAATGCTACTATCCTTTTACCACACTTGTGCTTCAAAGTAGCACCATGATCTTCATGATAGAGAGTCTCATATGTTGTCACTTTCATACTAGTGGGAATTTTTATTTATAGAACTTGGCTTGTATATTCCAATGATGGGCTTCCTCAAAAGTGCCCTAGGTCTTCGTTAGCAAGCAAGTTGGATGCACACCCACTTAGTTTCTTTTGTTGAGCTTCCATATATTTATAGCTCTAGTGCATCCGTTGCATGGCAATCCCTACTCACTCACATTGATATCTATTGATGGGCATCTCCATAGCCCATTGATACGCCTAGTTGCCGTGAGACTATCTTCTCCTTTTTGTCTTCTCCACAACCACCATTCTATTCCACCTATAGTGCTATGTCCATGGCTAACACTCATGTATTGCGTGAAAGTTGAAAAAGTTTGAGATTACTAAAGTATGAAACAATTGCTTGGCTTGTCATCGGGGTTTTGCATGATTAAATAGTTTGTGTGTCGAAGATGGAGCATAGCCAGACTATATGATTTTGTAGGGATAACTTTCTTTAGCCATGCTATTTTGAGAAGACATGATTGCTTTGATTAGTATGCTTGAAGTATTATTATTTTTATGTCAATATGAACTTTTGTCTTGAATCTTTCGGATCTGAATATTCATGCCACAATTAAGAAGATTTACATTGAAATTATGCCAAGTAGCACTCCACATCAAAAATTATTTTTTTATCATTTACCTACTCAAGGACGAGCAGGAATTAAGCTTGGGGATGCTTGATACGTCTCCAACGTATCTATAATTTTTTATTGCTCCATGCTACTTTATCTACTGTTTTAGGCAATATTGGGCTTTATTATCCACTTTTATATTATTTTTGGGACTAACCTATTAACCGGAGGCCCAGCCCAGATTTGCTGTTTTATGCCTATTTCAGTGTTTCGAGGAAAAGGAATATCAGTCGGAGTCAAAACGGAACGAAATCAACTTGAGAAGTTAATTTTGGAAGGAAACCCACCTGATAGACTTGGAGTGCACGTCAGGGGAGTCCTGGGCTTCCCACGAGGGTGGGGGGCGCGCCCACCCCCCTAGGGCGCGCCCCCTACCTCGTGAGCACCCCGGAGGTCCACCGACGTACCCCTTGCACCCATATATACCTACGTACCCTAAAACTTCCAGAACAGAAGATAGATCGGGAGTTCCACCGCCGCAAGCCTCTGTAGCCACCAAAAACCTCTAGGGAGCCCGTTCCGGTGCCCTGCCGGAGGGGGATCCCATCATCGTGGCCATCTTCATCATCCCGACGCTATCCATGACGAGGAGGGAGTAGTTCACCCTCGAGGCTGAGGGTATGTACCAGTAGCTATGTGTTTGATCTCTCTCTCATGTTCTCTCTCGTGTTCCCTCTATGGCACGATCTTGATGTATCCCGAGCTTTGCTATTGTAGTTGGATCTTATGATGTATCTCCCCCTCTACTCTCTTGTGATGAATTGAGTTTCCCCTTTGAAGTTATCCTATCGGATTGAGTCTTTTATGAGAACACTTGATGTATGTCTTGTGATCCACTTGATGTATGTTTTGGTGATCAACTTGCGGGTTTCGTGACATTGGGAACCTATGCATAGGGGTTGGCACACGTTCTTGACTCTCCGGTAGTAGCTTTGGGGCACTCTTTGAAGTACTTTGTGTTGGTTGAATAGATGAATCTGAGATTGTGTGATGCATATCGTATAATCATGCCCACGGATACTTGAGGTGACAATGGAGTATCTAGGTGACACTAGGGTTTTGGTTGATTTGTGTCTTAAGGTGTTATTCTAGTACAAACTCTTTTATAGATTGATCCGAAAGAATAACTTTGAGGTGGTTTCGTACCCTACCATAATCTCTATGTTTGTTCTCCGCTATTAGTGGCTTTGGAGTGACTCTTTGTTGCATGTTGAGGGCTTGTTATATGATCTATCTATGTTATTATTGTTGAGAGAACTTGCACTAGTGAAAGTATGAACCCTAGGCCTTGTTTCCTACCATTGCAATACCGTTTACGCTCACTTTTACCACTTGTTACCTTGCTGTTTTTACTATTTCAGATTACAAAAACCTTTATCTACTATCTATTTTGCACTTGTATCACCATCTCTTCGCCGAACTAGTGCATCGATACAATTTTCCATTGTATTGGGTGTGTTGGGGACACAAGAGACTCTTTGTTATTTGGTTGCAGGGTTGCTTGAGAGAGACCATCTTCATCCTACGCCTCCTACGGATTGATAAACCTTAGGTTATCCACTTGAGGGAAATTTGCTACTGTCCTACAAACCGGTGCACTTGCAGGCCCAACAACGTCTACAAGAAGAAGGTTGTGTAGTAGACATCAGTGGGTCCCAGTAGTCAGGGGGGAAACATTTTTTTCGCGAAATACGGTGGACCGTCCGGTGGGTCCCTGGTGTCAGGTGGAGGAATAATTATCTTGCACATAATAAGGAGGCACTTCCTTGCGGCCGCCGTGAACCCAGCTGTCAGCCTCTCCATGCACGGTACTCTTCCGATGGAAGTTAGTCGTTGGCCATATTGACCACGCCGTGCCAAGAGCACCACGGCAGTGGACGACGGTGTGGCCTAGGAAGGGGACGACGCGGAGCCGGGGAAGATGCAGCAGTGGATACCCACGCGAAGAGGAGTACAAGGGTTCACTGGTTCGGCTGCGGTGTGAGGCTGCCGTTGCCGCAGAATAACAGGGGGTGTGGGTTAGTAGAGGGATGGCCTCGCCAGCAGTGGGAGTAGTAGGGGGCGGTAAAGCCTCCGCGGCATCACAGCCGGCCATGGGAGGCAGGAGCACGCGACAGGACCGGCGCTGGTTTGGGCGGCTGGAGCAAGAAGACCAGAGGTTGAAGAAGCACTACGGTCGTTGGATGAACATCGTACGGTAACAGGAGCTAGAATCATTCATATTGAGTAAGTTGACAAATCCCTCCGTCCCCGTCAACTTGGTAGGCCCATAAGTCAGCCTCCCACTATGCTGGGTTCAGCTGGCAGGGGGAGTATTCATTTTTTTGTGCGTAATAAGGAGGCACTTCCTTGCGTGCGAAGATAGTTGGTGGGTCTGACCTGTCAGCGGGGGGCACATTTTTTTCGCGAAATACAGAGGCCCTTCCGGTGGTTCCCAGATGTCAGGTGGAGGAATCATTATTTTGCACGTCATAAGGAGGCATTTCCTTGTGTGCGGCCGTGGACCCAGCTGTCAGCCTCTCCACGCAAATTCTACTTCTGATGGTGTCGCTCGTTCACCATGTTGACCACGCCGCGCCGAGCGCATCCAAGGTGGTGGACGACGGCGAGGCCCCGGACAGCAATGAGCCGGAGATGGGAAGACGCAGGAGTAGAGTCGCAGACAAAGAGGTGTAAGAGGGTTAACTGGTTCTAGTGCGGTGTGGTTCGGCAGTCGGTGGAGAAGAATAGGAGGTGTGGAAGGGTGGAGGGATGGCCTGGCCAATGGTGGAGTAGCGCTTCATAGCGAAGCGTGCTAAGCAGAGCTGCTAGCAGCAGGAGGCGGGAGGTGGTCCCAGCGGCGCTGGAGGAAGGAAACGAGAGATTAAAGATGGATGCCGGTCGTTGGATGTAAATCCAACGGCTAACATGTCAGAATCATTTGTTGACTAAATTGACAACGACTTGTGTTGGCTTCGACCTATTGGCCGACATTTCAGCCTCCAAAAATGTGGCACGTATTCAACCCATTTTTCAGAATTTACAGTCTTTTTTTGCGTGGTAGAATTTACAGTCAATTTGATCTTCTTTTTTTGAATTACAGCCATTAGCTGGGCTGGGTGAACAAATAATGTAGCGTCCATGCAGCCCATTTATTTTATTTCCTAAAAATTTACAGGCCATTTGCACTTTCTCGAAATACATGATTTTGCTGGGCTGATTCTAATTACAATGTTGGGTTCGGCTAGCAATGTTATGAAAAAATAAAAAGGGGCTGAGCATTTTGTTATAAATATATTTAAATAATAAGTGATATTATTACATTCGTGCTTAAATCTTACCAGGCTTTTTTACACAATCACTAGGATTTTCGTGCCAAAACAATCCAGGATTTTATTGTTAAGAAATTATTTTTATAAGTTAATAAGATGTGGGATATTGTTTTCTTACATATGTAAGTATCTGTTAAATATATGATGACAATAAAAATAATATATAATAACATATAAAATAATTTAAATATATATAATATAGTTAGAAGAGAAACATAAGTTGGACCTGGCGTTCCTATTCTTATATAGAAAAATAGAACAGACCTGTGCGTTTTCTTCAAAAAAATACATAAATTGGGCTGCCGATTTTCAGGAAAAATAAAACCTCGGATGGGAGGTCCATAGGCCGGTCGATACATGACGGCTCTCAAGAAAATACAAACAGGCCTATGGACCTCCCATCCGAGGTCGTGGGCTGCGCATGTTAAAAATGAAAGCCTAGATGGGGCAGCCCAAAACCCAGCTGATACTTGCTGCCCAGTGATAATAAATGATACCTGCCAGCTCCCCGGCTTCATTGTGAATTTATCCCCTATAGTAACTACCTTGAAGCACCTAAAAAAATGTAACTATGTTGATAAACCCGTGGGCCCCAATGTCAGTATAGCATTAGGAGAAAGTATTTTTTCGATGAGTCACTTGCTTGTGTACGACCATAGACCTGGTGGGTCCCGACTGTCCGCCTCTGCACGTACAGTCCTCTCCAAATTCCTCTTGTTTGTTCAACATGTTCACAACAGCAGACAGCGGCGTCGCGGCGAGCGCACAAAGGCGCAGGAGGGGATCCCACCACCTAAGGAAGTGCCTTATTATTAATGAAACTACTGAACTAGCCTAGTGGCCAAGTGACACTACCCAAGAGCTGTTCCGCCCGGGTTCGATTCCACCTCACACATGTGCAGGGAAAATACTCCAAATTTTTTGCCTCTGCCTTTATTGACATGTGGGTCCTCATTGTCATCTACACACACCACGTCCAACACTTGCCAAAACTTCGTCCCTCGTTTTCTCTATGTTTCGCACACTCGACATTGTGTGGGCATTTTGATTGTGCATCATATGAAGATGTGCTATGCATGAATGTTGATCAGCATGATGTTAACTGGTTAGTAGTTCCATTTTCGATCATGAATAAAACTTCCAACATGATGTTAACCCTGTTTGAAAAGGCCGTGTTAATATAAATGCTCTGCCTCTGAAAGTTGTACTTTCTTATCTGAAACTGAACTTGCAGTTTCTTATCTACAACTGAAACTTGTAGTTTCTTCTCTGAGAATAACATTGTCTGCACTTTTATACTCCTATGAAACTACATTTTTTTAAGTGCTAAAAATATATCTCTAGAATTCATAAAATACTTCATATGCACAATACTGCAAATTTGAAATTCAAAATACATTCATATCTGAAAGTACTCTCAAAATACACAACACAAAACACAATTCACAACCTGCAAATATTGACAACCCTAAGCTCATCCTGACAATTCACAACCTGCCCGACTATTGGGCTGGGGGGGGGGCAGTCCCCTCATATTCCTCGGCGGCAGATAGCCGCCCCGTGAGAAGATGTGAACGGCGAGGGAGATGATGGCGGGGAAGCATCGTCGGGCCAACGATTTTTTGTCCAAAAGGACCCCCTGGCCAACAGAATTGCCAAAAAAGACCACATGTCAAAAACATTGTTAAAAAGGACCCCCT
The DNA here is from genome assembly GCF_018294505.1 of Triticum aestivum. NCBI lineage: Eukaryota > Viridiplantae > Streptophyta > Magnoliopsida > Poales > Poaceae > Triticum > Triticum aestivum. The sequence continues at coordinate 57,483,742 of NC_057810.1, read as the reverse complement.
CAGCGGTGGCGGCAGGCGCGGCAGGCGACACGTGGCACCTGCCGCCACCGGATGAGGCGGCGGGCCCGGCCGCCACCGCCACAGGCGGCCGCGCGAGAAATAACCATGTCAGCACAGTGCGCCGAGCCCGGACGGAACGGCCAGGCCTGGTGGGCCACGCCGCCACCTAGTGAGGCGGCCTCTCTGGCCGCTGTCGGGCGCGGGCCGACCACTCGTGATGCTCGCGGGCCCCGCCTGTGGGCCAGGCCGCCACTGCAGGAGGCGGCGACACTGCTGCTGCACACGCGACAACGGCGCAGACGGCGCTGATTCCCGTGCGGCGCTGATTCCGGTGGCGCAGATTTTCACGGGTGCTGCTTTTCCCAGCTCCTTGTTTTGCCTGCCACAAGTTTCGATGATCGGATTCCCGCCTAAACTTTGTAGTACTGATTGTTACGTAAACGACACTGATTAAAGCTGTGCGTGATTCTCGCTTCCGTCTATTTCTCCAGCCGAAGCGACAGCATTCAGGCGTTGTTGTTGCTGCGTATGATGAGACATCGCGATGCTGAAATCCGATGCCGTGGTAGGTGAGTTCTGGTTTGTTCTGCCGACAATACAGTGGTCCTCTTCTTTTTAAACGCACATCCGCGACTCCGTGCGCATACACTCTCTCTCGCATATCTCTGGTTGCCTCCTCTACCTCTTAACTCTCTCTGAGCGCATACATAGACAGAAAGGAAAACTAGGTAGCCACTTTTACTCGTGATTTTGGTCGATTTGGAGTTTGATTTCGAAGATGATGAAGTTGAAGAAAAGTTAGATTAAGGTAAGATCTATCCATTTTTGTTGGTTTCGTTCACATGCATGATGTTTTTGTTCTGTTTTATTAGTTCCTAAGTGTGTATTCTCTGTTGTTTTAGGCATAATTTTAGCACTTGAAGGAGTCATTTGGAGTCATTTAGAGCTTGAGGAGTAGGATTTGCGTTGCGAAAGTGAAGTACGAAGTTGAAGATCAAGGTATGAGCTTTGCAATACATTTATTTATTTGTGCATGCGGGGTGGTAATTAGTTAGTCTTTTAGCTCGTCATTAGCTATGCTATGTTAGTGCGTAGAGGTTAGAAATAATTTCAGACGACAGATACAACATTTACAATATTTTTTATTGCATGTGGTATGTTATTTCATGTGGTATGTTATTTTATGCGGTATGTTTATTAATAAGTCTATAGTTATGTCGCAATAATCTAAATTTTATATGTTAAGATTAGGTGCTAATGTACTTAATGATGTATGTAATTAGGTAAAATAATTCATCTTAGTAACAAACAAGGAGGAGAAGACATGATTGAAGAAATTGTGTTTCCATTTTGTTAGCAGGAAGAAAAATCCGTGTGTAATATTGATGTTAATGTGATAACAGGTTGACTCCGTTCATATAGTACTGGCGACGGATATTTATTGGAACTATTTTGACGCTTAATTGCATTTGCAAGCACATCCATATTGGAGCTAAGGTAAAAAAAATGACACTGTAATTTTGTTAATATTTTTTGTATTGATGTACTATTGTGAATAATGTGCATGTTGCTGTAAATATTATTATTTGTAGATAAATGATTGTTATCGTATGATGTGAAAAAAATTATATAAAGCCGAAAGAAACTAAATGTTTTACTCATATGATATTAAAATGTTATTATCGTACTATTATGTTTACTGGTTGTTTGGATAGCGAGTAATTACCATGGGTTTTGTCATAACATGTTGTAAGAAAAATAGTTTGACATAACCTGTTGTAAGAAAAATGACACTCATATGATATTTAAATGTTATTATCGTAATATTATGTTTAGTGGTTGTTTGAATAGCGAGTACTTACCCTCAGTTTTGTCATAACCTGTTGTAAGGAAATTATGTAGAAAACCATATTTTACTAATAGTCGTTTTTCCAGAAGTTAAGTTTTTGCATGTTACGAGAACTATTTTAGGATATTTTTGGGGTAGTTAGAGAAAAGCAAACAGAGTTTTAGTTTGTTACGCTCATAGACAAGTTTGAGAAAAATAGATCTGTAAATACCCGTTAACCAAACAACCCCTTAAAGTCTAAGCAAATGATTCTAAAAACAAACCGAATATTTATAACGAAAATACGGTTATTATTTTAGTCATAAGATATGTAAATGTTGTCATCGTTACTAAATGTTCAGTTACTAATTATTTGAAATGTAAACATGTATGTTGGTTAGGTACTATGGAAAATTTAGTAGTGTACTATGGGAACGTCTTACGCGACGGTCCATGCGGGGTGGATGTGTCCTTCTGCGAGTCGACTACAGTAGTGGTGAGAGACATGGTCAACGTGGGTTACGCAGCGGTTAGAAGGTGCATCCGAGCGGTGTTTGGCCCAGTGATGCAGGAAAAAAAATGACAATGGAGGCCTTCGTCGTTGACGGAGGAAATGATGGGACAGTTGCCCGTTGGGGTTTGCGGCCTGTCACAGGTGATCGGTCGTGGGGGTCGTACATGAGGTTTGCAAGCAATCCCAATAACTCAATGTATGGTCAGCCGATGGTGTATGTGGAGTTCATTTCAGTCACTGATGTTGCCGGATGCAGTAGCAGGGGTGGTGAGGTCGAGTTGGCCATCACATCAGCCCCTAGCATCGGCCCATCGGAACCGACGGGCGGCCAGCCTGTGTATGACACAGGATATTGGTCGGCGGCCGTTGACATGAGCGAACACGTGGAGGGATTGCCGGAGGCGCTAGATGATGATGATCATTCTTCTGCGTCTTCGGAGTCAAGCGGAGAAGAAGATGTTCCTCCTCAGAGGGCGGTCGCGGCGGCACTGCAACCTGGGTTTTTACAGGATATGAGCATCACCAACGAATTTCACTCTGCTTCTGGCCTAGGAGCGGGAAGCCTGGAGGTTGGGCAAGTTTTCCCAGATAAGAAGTCTGCTTACCAGGCAATGGGTAGCTATGCAATCGGCATCCACCGCCAGCATAGAGTGAAGCAGTCTGATAAAAAAGAGTTGAAGGTCATATGCATCCACACCGCGAAAGGTTGCCGCGGAAGAGTTCTTGCTAGACTGAAGCCTGGGGTATGTCAGTCATGGCATATCACAAAAATAGTGGAGCATACCTGTGAGCAAACTGGGACTCTTTCAGATCACTGCAATGTGACAGCAAAATTTGTGGCACAGACGATGGAAACAATTGTGCAGGGAAGTCTCAACATTAGTGTTAGGGCTCTGCAAAAAGATGCAGAGGATCTAATTGGATTCCCTGTTAGCTACAGCAAGGCTAGGCATGCGAAGGAAAATATATTTAAGAACTTGTATGGTACCTATGAGGAGGCATATTCTTATGCCCCTAGAATGCTTCATCAAATAGAAAGTGCTAATAGGGGGACTCAAGTTTGGCGGAGAGAACGTCCAAACCCAATGAACCCGGGTGAGCTAATCCTGGACCGCTTATTCTGGGCATTCGCCCAGACTATACAAGCCTTCAGGCACTGTCGCCCGGTATTATCTGTTGATGGTACCTTTCTCACTGGAAAGTACAAGGGCACACTATTGGTGGCGATTGCAGCGGATGCAAATAATCAGCTTCTTCCTATTGCATATGCATTGGTCGAGAGCGAGAACAAAGATAGCTGGTTGTGGTTCCTGAGCTGCGTGAAGATGGGTGTCGTGAAAGAGCGTAAAGGTGTTTGCATCATTTCTGATCGCAACACTGGATTATTAAGCGCTCTTGAAATAATTAAGGCATCGGAAGAAGAGTGGGGCTGGCCCGATCTAGAGGGAAGGTGGTGCATGAGGCATTTGGCAGCAAACTTTTACTCCAAATTCAAAAACAAGGATTGGTTCAAGTTATTCAAGAGGATGTGCATGCAAAAAACTGTAGCCAAAATGAATGCGATATGGGCAGGTATCAATGGTGAGATCGACCGCGCGGCCTTGCCGCAGAGAGAAGACCGAAGGGGTCGTAGGACGGTCATAAATTTGAGCCAGTGGATCACCGAGAATTGCCCTCATTTGGAGAAGTGGGCACAGGCTCACGACACCGGGGCTCGGTATGGAATAATGACCAGCAACATGTCAGAGGTGTACAATGGTGTTCTTAAAGGGGTGCGAGCACTGCCTATCACAGCCCTAATTGAAGAAACTTGGAACCGGACCCTGTCATACTTTGCAGACAGGGTCACCGTCGCCAAAGCACAAGTTGAATTGAACAAGCCATGGTCCGAGAAGATGCAAAGACATCTGGACGAGAAAGCAAAGAAGTCCCAAAGTCATGGCTGCAGGAAAGTGGACGCACTTAGGAATAAGTGGGAGGTCAATGTGCGAGCCAAGTACGTTAAGGGTCACCACAGAGGATCAAAAAAGCAAGCTGTCACCCTTGGCTCAACCTCCTGTGAGTGCACTTGTAACAAGCCCAAGCTTGAGGGCTACCCTTGCAGTCATGTGCTCCGGGCGGCTGCTGTTCAAAAAATCAGCGTCGAGCCATACATATCGCCGTACTTCAACATGTACAATCTGTACAACACTTGGAACGGTGAGTTCTGGGCTTGGGGCATTGATATGAACTATAAAATGTTGTGGCCAGATGGGCCGAAATGGATTCCGAACACCGACTTGATGAGAACCGCAAAGGGACGACGTCAGTCTAGGCGTCATCGCAATGACATGGACCATAGCCAGATGGGAGAACCAAGGCGATGCCGCGTTTGCAGGTGTCCTGGACATTCACGCAAAGACTGCCCGTATCGAGCCAACAACAACGCATGATGTTGATATATATGTACTCGCCATGTCTATTTATATTTCTACTCGTTATGTGTACTTATATTGAATTTAAATTGATTCTCTTTGTATTATTGTACTCCTGATGTTAACTTCAGATAATTAATGTAAATCGTATCTCTTTGTATTTTTTAAGTTAATTTTGATTTGCATTTGTATTTCTGTCTTCCTCGTAATTTATATTTGTATGTTTGTGTGCAGGTTATGGGTGAAGTGCCAGTGCTTTTGCAGGGGCCCCATGACGCCGGGCACCGTTGCCACCTATTTTTGAAACCAAATACTAAGCATGATTATCGGCCTTTCAGACTTCGAACCATAAAGAAAACATGGCCAATACACAATCATTTCCTTGCTCACCTTGACGCTTATGGACTACAAGGTTTTGCTAGGCTCACATCATGCGACGACCAAGTACGTTCGGACCCATCCCTTTTGACATCCCTCGTTGACCGGTGGAGACCTGAAACCCACACCTTTCACTTTCGTTTTGGGGAGCTTGCACCTACACTGAAAGATGTTTCTATGATCACTGCTCTACCAATTAGAGGTGAGCCGGTAGTCTCTCCACGAGTGTCTCCATCTTGGGCATTAGATATAGCAGCCCGTCTTGGGATGGAAATGCCAGAATCACAACGTTCTGGTAACCCTCGGGGCATCCCACTCGTCTGGCTTCGTGATAACTTTCTTCATTTATCTAGCTTCGCCAATGAGGAGACGAGAAAAAGACATCTGTTTGCATATTTTTTGTGGCTCCTCGGGAATCTATTTCCAAATTCACATGGGGACGTTGTTGTCCCTGGTCTCATCTACATTGCGGAGAATATGGTAGATGAACCTTTACCCGAGCAGCCAAAATACAGCTTCGGTTCTGCCATGCTATCTCATACATACAAAGGCTTGTGTGATGCCACGCAAAAAACCTCTTTCGCACAAAAAGCTCCATTACTTTGTGTCGCCTATGAGTTTCTACAGTTGTGGTCCTGGGAATACCTCCCTGTAGGACGACCTCGTATAGTACAACCCATATACCCATATGACTTTGGCGAGGGTGCTAGCGCAACTATGGCCACCAGGTGGACAAAGGCACGGAAACGTTGGTCTCCAGATATTGCGAAAAATTGTTACCCTATGTACCACCAGCAGTTTGAGATACTTGATGAGGCAGAAGTCACATGGAACCCGTGGACTCAGGACCAGCTAAAAATGGTCTTTGATGCTCGACACTTCACACCAGGCATGTTGACCGATAGTGCATTCTGGCTGACTCGCTGCAACTTATTGTTCCTGTGGTGTGTTGAACCTTACAACCCAGAGCGTGTAATGAGACAGTTCGGTCTCTATCAAGAAATTCCACCACCTTTTCCCAGACGTATCGACGAGGAAACACATAAGTAAGATGTGACATCCCTAAATAGTTAGTGTCATTTTTAATTTACTAAACTCACACTTTGTTACATAATTTGCAGGCTAACCAATATGGGCAGGGGTTGGAGTTTATACGATTGGAGGGAAGAGAACAGTGAATGGGTACACAAGTGGACAAATGAAGCGCTAGCAGATATAGTGCGTCAACTAAGGTATATTTTATGTACATTATTTTTTTACGATGATCATACGATGCGTGAAGATGCTTTGCTTTCATCACAACGGTTTATGTAATTATTTAATTTTGCAGGCCGTACGATGGAAGTACAGATCAAGCGTACAAGCAGTGGTACTGCATGAACACACGTGCTGGCCTGGCCAGTCAGCCAGCTACTATACCAACACATCTCACACAAGAGGAGCAGGCGCGGAGACATGTTGAGCTGCATGCAGCTTACTATCGTGACCACCTGGTAATCACTTGTAACTTTTTTAGGTCCATCATTTCATAATCATTTGAACTAAATAACATTCAAATATTGTTCAGCTTGAAAATGTCAACGAAGTAGGGCAGATGGCTACGGATAGCATGCCGGCCCAGGGCCCATATCGCAAGACATTCCAGAAACTTTTGCAACAATTCGTGGCAAAGAAGTTCAGATGCGGTAGAGGCGACGACGTTGCCACTGGAGCATACATGCCGGTAGCGAGGTCAGCCAGACCGAGTGCGGCACCGTCGTCCAGACCGAGCGAGGCGCGTACGAGCCATGAGCAATGGGGGGAGGGTCCGAGTACTAGAACGACATTGCCACGACATGACTCATCTCTACCACTGCATCGCTCTTCTTCGATGCAGCTTCGTCAGGGGCAGACATCTCAGGACCATGGCACGGGCTTGGATTCGATGCCCGAGCAGTTTCTTTCCCCTAACCCATATGCGTACACAGGATATGATGCATACACCCAAGGTGAGGGATCTCAGCCGTTTCTCTCCACGCGAGGGATCCCCATGCCCGAGGAGACTCGTGTACCAGATTTAAACCAGCACCAAGTACAATGGCCAGACAGTATAGGAGAGGGATATGCTCAGGTAGTCATGTTTACATTTCAATGCATTTACAATGATATCATATATTATCCTCTAACAATTTGTTTAAAATGTTTCTATGTGCAGGACACACCTGATGTTAATTGGGGCGATGAGAACACCCAACGCGGCGTCAACACAGGCCTCCGGGGAGCATCACATGATCATGGCGTCAACACAGGCCTCCGGGGAGCATCACATGATCTTGGCGACACGGTTACATCATTAGTTACAGAGTTCTTCGGAGGGGATGTTATTGGCCCATCTTTTATCCCCCCGGAGTCACAACCATACGCGTACAATTACGCTTCAGGTTCGCAACAAGGATTCGCGACTCCACCACCTACGCAGGACTCGCAGACACATGAAGCCGAATTGGAGTACGGCCGCGGTCTTCGTGTGACCCGGCCACCTAATCGCTTGTCCCCTTCCGGTCGTAAGGAAAGGCCAGGTGGTCATCGTAAAGTAGGGTGATTCATCTATGCATGTGCGCGACCCATTGTATCTATATATGTGTGTATCAGACTTTTCGATTTGAACATCTATGTTTGCTGAAATAAAAATGCACCAGTCAGGAACAATTTTTCCCGCCTATATCTCCCGCCATACTATCCCGCTCCACTGCACTCGTTCTTTCCCGCCATTTTCTCCTCTCTACCTATAAAACCCCCTTCAGACGGAGGTGGATAAGCATTCGAGTGTAGTGTAGTCGAGATGTCCCATTATCCTTTCGATCGTAGTTTTCACCCTGGGATGAGCAGGACTCTTCTGAGGCTAGCTACCGATTTCAGGATGGACAATAGGATAGTTCCATGGGACGAACTCACCGGTAGTGACACCATAATGAATGAGTTGGCTCACCAATTACGTAGGTCTGGGTGGCCTGAAAGGACCTATGAGGAGGTACGTAAAGAACTTCTTAGGTTGCGTGCAAGGTGGAAGAATGTAGTGGAGCCGAAGAGTGAAACTTTCAGAAGGACTGCAGAAAATCATCCATTTTTATGGACTGAGGAGAGCGAGGATGAAGATGATATCTTCATGCCGCCGCTTCCGGGTGCTGCATCATCAAAGGGCAAGAGTTCTGCATTGTCTAAGGGCAAGAGTACTGCATCCTCGAAGAGCAAGAGTTCTGCATCGTCCAAGGGTAAGAGTTCTACATCCTCGAAGGGCAAGAGTTCTGCATCGATGGAGGATGACGATGATGCCTTCATGTAGTTTTATTCCAGTTCTACCGTTTAATTCGGATGTACTTGCATTATTAGTTTGTACTCTCTTATTGTAGGGCATTATGTTCTATCTTAATTTTATTTTGTAGTTGTTGCACGATGTTCGATATTAGTGGAGGAAAAGAAAATGCCACTACTTTATTCTTAAACTATATTTTTTTCCATTACGACATGGCACAACTGAAAATAAGATACATTGTAGGAATAAACCTACATTTAACTCCTGAAATAAAGCTACATTAAAGTGCAGAAATAAAGATACAAATGATTGCGAAATTTAAAATACTACCACAAGAATCTACTGAGTCCAGCGTGGATATTTTCCTTTTCCATCGCCAGCTTCTTCTGCTGCCTTGGCCTCGCGAGCCCTTTCTTTCTTTCTCTGCCTCTCAGCCTCACGAGCCTCCTTTCGCTGTCGTTCCTGCTCCTCCATGCGACGAGCCTCTTCCCTGTTTTTTCCCATTTCCTGAAAAAAAACGGTGTTGCTCCGCATAGTATTCTTTTAACTCTCTCTCTCTTGCTCTGCTTTCTCCTCAGCTTCCGCCTTCTCGCGTCGCTCTTCCGCAAATAAACTATTCCACGCACGACGACTTCTTTCACGAATCTCAGTCACTGCCCAAGCCGGCTTCTCCGTGTCAATCCAACGATAGTACATGCACAGAGGCGGAGGAGACTACAACAAGAAACAAGAATGTTACTAAAGAATCAATGAAAATACCAACAATATCTATTCGTGATGGTTAAAGCATACCGGAGGCTTGTCGTACTCTGAAAGAGCTACGGCAGGATCTTCCTCATAATTGGCGCACATGAAAAACTTCATGCCCAACCAATCAGAAAAATCCGTCACCTCCTTCACCTTGCAAAGATCGCCACACCAACACCGCAGGACTGCCACCCCAGGAGGCAAACTTGCATTCTTCATTTTCCTCGGCCTAATGCTTTGATCTGAACAAGGCAAACTCATATCGACTGAAAAAATGTGTTACACACTTTGCGCACTGGCGATTTCTAGGATGGCTGGACGAGAGCCTCGGTGTCTTCTTTTATAGGCTCAGACGATTAATGATGGCGAGAAAATAAGCGAGAACAGAGGAAATTAGGCGGGATATTTTAGGATCCCTGTAGTGTCGGCACAACAGGGAACCTCGGATTCCCGCAATGAGTGAGTGTATTTCTGCAGTGCCGTCGCGTCCTCTCAAGCAATAGCCAGCACGCGCGAGGGAATTAGCTAAGTCTGCAACAGGGAACCTGTCGCCGTGCATGACTAAAGCAAAAGCAGGCTATCAGCGTCAATTTTCGAATCATCAGAAAGAGCGAAATTTGTATCGGAATCAGCGCCGTGAGTCACGGAATCAGTGTCGTTTTCTCGCGCATGCAAAGATGCCGCCAGCAACAGTGCACCTCGCCTTCCGTGCAGTCAGCGTGCAGCAGCAGCTCTTTTTTGTCGGCAGGGGTGCCGCCTCACCCAGTGGCGGCGAGGCCCACTGGCGGGGCCCGCTCTCAGCAGGGCCTGTCGGCCAGGCACCGACCGCGCCAGGGGAGGCCGCCTCACCCGGTGGCGGCCGGGCCCACCTGGCCAGCCCCGTTCCGTCGCGGCGCGAAGCACTGCAGATAATCCGTTCGCAAGGGGTGGTCGCCTCCTCCGGTGGCGGCCGGGCCCGCCGCCTCCTGGCACGGCGGCAGGCGCCACGTGTCGCCTGCCGCGCCTGCCGCCACTAGCGAGGGGGTCCTTTTTGACAATGTTTTTGACATGTGGTCTTTTTTGGCAATTCTGTTGGCCAGGGGGTCCTTTTGGACAAAAAATCCGGGCCAACTGCTTTTCTCCTCTTGCAGTTGAGTTCGGTCGACGAAGACTCCACCGGCTCACTCTGGCAGGACACCCTCACAAACGGCACCCTGTAGATACTCGATCCTTCAATATCTGGTGGATGCTCCATCTAGGATCGATACTCCCACCACCGCTCCCTCACGATCGGATTCGGTGAATCTGTTTGCTCCATGGCCCAGAGGAGCAACTCTATGTACTCCCGCGCGACTCCCTCCAGGTGTATCGCCGCCTTTTCGCTCTGTTGCAGATATTTGCCCATGGATGTCGCCGTCGCCGCTAGTTGGTCCGTAGTGTCAAACCAAGACTGTATCTCCAACATCCTAGCTAGCTTCACAGGGTCGCCGTCTGTGATCCTCACGTATCGGTTGTACTCCTCCATCGATCTACTTCTCCACAGCACCTTCACTCGCCGGCGGTGGTTTTTGAATGGAAGAGGAGAGGAGCAGCATTGATTTTGGATTAGAACGGGAGAGGAGCGACGCTGGTTTTGGACTGGAACAAGAGAGGAGGGGCGGTGGTTTTGATGAAGAGGAGAGGAGCGGTGCTGGATTTAGATTGGAACAGGAGAGGAGCGATGGTGGTTTAAGAGGAGAAGAGCGGAAGAGCGGCGCTGGTCTTGGAAGTATTTTTTTGTTGTTTTGCGTATTTTGGGTCAAAGTTTGACCACGTACTGTATTTCACAAGCAAAATGTGAATGCATGTCACCAAAAATTGTATTGTTTGGTTCGTATCTGAATGTTTTCAAATTATATTATTTTTGCAACGTATAACATATATTTTATGTGGGAAAATCATGGTCAATTATGACCCAGAATAACAGGGAGACTAGTTAATATGGGGTCGCTTTCTTAATTGAAGGGTAAATTGATTTTGATTTTGATCCAGTCACAGCGCGTCGACCCTCTCGTCCAATCCTAAATCGCTGCTGCACGCTCCTCTCCCTCTTCTCCATTGCAAAACCACCTCCTCTCCTCTCCATCATCTCCATTCCAAAACTACCGTCTCGCCTCTCCCTCTTCTGATCTTCTCCATTGCAAAACCACCTCCTTCTCTCCATCGTCTCCATTCCAAAACCACTGTCTTGCCTCTCCCTCTTCCCTATTGCAAGACCATCGTCTCTCCTCCCATCTTCCAAAGCTAGCACCGGACCACTCAGAAGGACATCTATGGAGAGGATGCAGCAGCGAATCAGGCGGATCGCCGGCGGGGACCATGCAAAGTTAGCCAGGTTGAAGGAGATCCTTACTTGGTTTGACAATGAGTGGGAGATTTCGAGGATGGTGCGGGCCATGTGGCAATGTATGCGAAAGAGCGAGACGGCGGCGATGAGGGCGGCGATGTACATGTACTCCTCGGCGGCAGTCACGCTGCAGTCCTCCGAGTTCATCGAGTATCTCCTATGGGCGATGGAGCAGACAGATTCTCCCGAGGCGACAGTCAGACGGAGGTGGTGGGAGTACAGGTCGAAGGTCAAGCACCCAGAGGATAACGAATTGATCGACTATGGTGTGTCATTCGTGAGGGTGCAGAGCCAGCTGGAGCCACAGGACTATTCGTTCTCCCACCGCAAGAGGAGGCCGGATGGCGTGACGTCGCTTCCCCGCTGTTCTCCACGGTTCCCTCGACGCTCACCTCGTTTCAACGGCGGCGGTAGGGTTTAAGGTAAGCTTCGCACTAACCTAATCTTCCACCTGCTCATGCTTACAATCAGTGTGACAGCTAATGAAAATCATGCTTACAATCAGTCTCTGAGTACTACGCCAATCACCCTAAAATAGCTCTGGACCTTTGGGTCCAAGTTGTGATACAGTGTACAAATAAAGAAAAATAGATTGGTGCTTCTTTTAGAAAAGAGTACTCCCTAGAAAACTGCCAATATAAGCTACTAGTATTTGGTTAGAGGATTTGCTGCCGAGAAAGATCCGTCCACAGAGAGCGCCACACATCACACTGGTGGTGGTGGATGCCAATGCGTGCATGCAACATGGTTGGTGTCGGTAATTTTTACTTGGCACACCTTGCACTCTTCATATATGCCAGTTCCATACGTACATTTGTGCAGTTCCACCAAAATGCAGCTAAATAACCCTGTTTGCACAGATAATGAAAAAGCGTGATTACATTATAGTGGCACTAGTTGATGAAACACACAAAATAAATAGAAGAAAATATTGTGATAGTATCATAGTATGCCATGCTGCGAGGGCGAGATTGGCCCTGCGACTCCTCATACGGTATGGCTCATACTAGACATCGTCCCAAGTCTCCCAGATAGACCTTCTGCCAGTGATGATCATCAGTGTATAGCGGTAGTACAAGGAGGCGCCTTGAGACATTCAAATCTCTATTTTTGTACAGATCAACTAAAATTAAGCAGCCCAGTTTGCAGAAACGCTTAAACATTAACAATGGGACTATTTGATGAAACATAAATTAACAATAGAAGCACTTTCTTTATCTACATTGGAAATGAAAAGATAGAGAGGACACTCTCTATATTTTAACTATATTATTACTTCATTTTATCAGTGACACTAGGGTCGAGCAGGTGGCAAACGAGGTGTACCGTGCGTCGCAAGGATGGAGGCCGGGGGTGCTTAGACTAGGATGCTGAAGCTGGCTCTTTCAGTCACCAACATGGATGATTCAATTCATGGGACCTTTTGGTGTAGTTCACCTAAAATGAAGAAATGTCCCGTGAGCTAGCAGCTTCTTCTTAAAAAAAATTAAGAAAAGGGCTCCAGCCCCGGTTCCATTTCCATCAGAAAACGAAACCCACTGAGCATCTTCTTCATTAGTTGTAATAAAATTGAGCAACATCAAGGTTGGTTGTGAAGCTCCTGGAATGCTCAACTATAATTTGGATATCATTTGTGCAGTTCAACTAAGATCGAGCATGAAATGTATATCTCTGTTTGCACAAAAAAGGTGGAAAGGAGGGTGACTAACAAGTGATGAAACATGCATCAAATGAAAACAAGCATGTTCCTTATCTGAATGGCAATCCTACAAGGACAATAGCAATTTCTAAAGTAGTGGCATTGCTAGATATTAGTGTGGGCATTAGGATTAAATATGACAACCGTTAAATATGACATTACTTTGGGCATGGGAGAGTAGGTGGGCCAGGACAGTTGCATTTCTAACAAAAAGAACCAACTTATCTTAATGGGAAATTTAGCAGGACATGTAAAAAAGTGCCATTGATTCATATTACTGGAGGCATTACATTGAAAACAACATTGGTTTAACGTGTCCTTACTTTTAATAGTGCGACTGCTACATTTTACCAGTGGCATTACATAAGAGTGGCTCGGGGAAACAAACATTAGAACAAGATATCTGGGTTGGTCCCATTTTTGTTTGGTATAGCCACCTTATACTGTGTGAGGCTAGCAAATCTAGTGCTGGACTTACTCTGTTGACTTGTCCCCACTTTCTTTCCTTTTTCAGCCAATAGATCGGGTTTATATTGAGTTTGTACTGTGTTTCCCTTTATTTCCCTATTAGACCTAGAGACCAGTTGGATAGCCAGTCTCTTCTACTTTTCACCCCCATTATTTCCTCTTTCGACCAAGTCCTAGATTCAGGTAACAAATCCTCCCCCACCCCACCCCCTTTCTTCCTTGTTTGAACCAAGTAGTACTAGATTCGAGTACATGAACTAGTTTTACCACTTAAACGTAAAAAAATTAGGTGGTTTTCGAACAGCCGATCGATCCTATCTACGAGGGGGGTGAGAAATAGTAAAAGATACAAATGCAGCGACGTCAGGAGCTCGGGAAGTAGAGCAAGGCCGGTTTCAAAGGAAGTTATACCTGATGGTCGCCGGGGTGTCGCTAGGTGGGCGGCAGGAGGCCGGATCTGCCCACACTACGGCAGTGAGGAAGAAGGGGTCGGAGGCCCTCCCTCGCCAGCGGTGCTTGGGAGAGAACAACAAGGCAGGCTGATCGGGACGCGCCAACAGTGGGTAAGAGCCGTCACCGAGGACGACCGCGTGAACGTTGCACCTTCTCACCTTCCCCGGCGGAGAGGATCCGGCTGGATCTGTGACCAGCAGTGAGAAGAGAGAGAGAGTGTGTGGCCATCGCTGTCGTGTTTAGATCTGGAGAGGACGAGACAGTGTGAAGAGAGCAACACTCGCAAGCAAGCGCGGAGGCTCCTGCCTATATAGTGTAGTAGTACTAGTTTTCTTTTGTCTACCTAAGCCGGCTTAACCTCGTCAATGACTGTCGAGAAGTCTTCATGCACGTGGCCCGGAGGCGCAGTTGTCGTCATTTTGATCTGAAGCGCCGTATTATAACATATAACACGAAAAAATGCCACCTGACAAGAAATCATAACCTCTCTACCCAAAGGAGACAACATGAATCCCGATGGACAAACTAGACGAGGAACAAAGCTCAAATTAAAGATAAACTCATAGAAAAGGGGTCCGTCGATAGATGTCCTATTTAACATAGCCGACTTGACCTAGATGGCAGCCGAATAGTCTTCGTGCATGTGCCCACAATGACTAGCCCAACTCAGTTGTCGCTGTTTAACCCTCATAGTGATCCGAATCACATGACACCTAATTTTGCGAGATGACAAGAAACCTTTTTTTAGATTTCTCACAACAACTACAACCATGTACAACACAGCATGCATGATATGTAGACGATATGCCAGACCGACTGACCGTCTGGGGTGCGACGCGAATGCGACGGGCGTGCTGTATACTCTGTACATGTGTACCGCCGTCTTCTAGAGGCTTTGCTCCATGGCACAATCCATGGATACAAAATTAGTATACTATACTATTTAAAAGTCGAGGGCGGGGCTTTTCCTGCATGGTAGGTGGGGCAGTTCCGCCTAGTCGGTTTGACAGAGACGCGAGAAGACGAGGGAGTAGGCTGCTGCAAACGTAGGGCTATGTGATTTGACAGTGAGTTACTGCTGGACAGGTGGGGCCCCGTGATTTGACTTGCCATTATCATTTTAACTGTGGCGCTACGACCGGCATGAGTCTCCTGATTCCTGACCACCTCTATACAGGTTCCTCTCCCAATGGTCCACCATGTAGAATGTAGTAGAGGCTGGCTCTTTCATGAGAGCCCACTTCTCCACTTTTTCCTTGCCTCTCTTTCTTCCACATATGCAAAAATGCCATGTAAAGTGCACTATTGTACTTACTTGCTCCTACAGGTGCTAAGCTTGCCACATACTCCCTCCATCCGCAAATAAGTGTACTTCTAGCTTTTGTCTTAAGTCAACGTTTTGAAATTTTGACCGACTACATACAAAAGAGTGATAACATATATGACATCAAATTGATATATTATGAAAGTACATTTCAAAATAGATCTAGTGATATTAATTTAGTGTCATAAATGCTAGTACTTTTCCCTATAAAGTTGGTCAAAGTTTTAAAACTTTGACCTAGGTAAAAAGCTAGAAGTACACTTATTCGTGGACGTAGGGGGTAGGCATAAAGTCTGATGTGGCAAGTTAATCAAGAAGAGAGAGACTAGTTTGGTGACCCAAGGAAGAAACGGTGCTAAGCATGTGTACCTAGATAAAAAGACAATTTTGAGTCTATAGATAATTAAATGAAGCAAACTTAGCAACAAAAAACTAATAAGCACACCATTTCATTGGAAGAGGTCACTCCTTGGCAAATGCAATAAATACTAGTACTCCCTGTGTCCCATAATATAAGAACGTTTTTGGCACTACACTAGTGTCAAAATCGTTCTTATATTATGGGACGGAGGGAGTACGAAGAAAGAGATAGAGAGAAGTAAAAAATACAATTATAGCCAACCTTGTTGTAGTATGAGTGACTAAGTGATGACTATGTATGACGTACCAACATCAGATAGCCTAACACACCGTGTTAAATCTCCAAGGGCGCGACCGCACGAGTGATGCGACGTTCGTGGTAGGCGCGACCATGATACGGGCTGCTGGCAGCCCTTGGATCTGAGATCAAACGGTCGCATGCCAAGTTGCTGAAAATTTGCAGAATAACCCTCCAGGATAGGATATTCACCCATAGGTCTAGAATCATGCCATGCAACCGTTCGATCTCAGATCCAAGGGCTCTCTGAAGCCCGTATCATGGGAGAATGGAAAGCCACTACCCTGCCGTTCGCACGCTAGCAGTTCGCTCCTACTCGTCCATGCACGTCCTTTAATAATACAGTGGTTCGCTCCTAGTCATCCCGTCCTTTCACATTACGGCAGTTCCACTAATCCTAACCCACCTCCCAAATCCATGGCGTCCCAAATCTCCACGATCGGCGATGAGTACAAGGTTAGAACCATCACCGGCGATGAGTTCGATGTCATCTACACCCGTTCTTCCGCGATGGTGAAAGGATGTCTTTCTCGCTTCAGACGCATGTTCGAAAACTCAGATGATGAGTGGGTTGCTGGGCTAGATGTTGAGTACACCACAGTCCTGGGACGAGAGAAGGATCTAAAGGACGAAGAGAGGAAGAAGCCCGCCGTGATCCAGGTTTGCATGCATGACTTATGCTTGGTCTACCACATATGCCATGCCGATGTTGAATGCCTGGATTTTAAGGACTTCCTCGAGAGCAACCTACTCAAATTCGTTACTGTAGACCTTGGGAACGACAAAGAAGTCCTGGGTCGGATAGGCCTCGTTGTAGGCAACCCCTTCGACCTCCAGAAGAATCGGCTGGTGTCCTCTCATCAGCCTTCAATGCTGACCCTGGTAGGAGCCATGGTTCATCCTTCGTATGGTAAACTGGAGAAACCTCCATACACGTTTCATTGTTATGCAGTACTAGATATAGACCACATCCATTACGCTGCAATGGATGGCTACCTTTGTTTCAATATCTACAAGGGTTGGATGAAGAGCAAGAGCCAAGTGTGCGGTTAAAGCAAAGAAGTATCGGCCCAGAGGAAGAGGGACAAGGACGAAGTCGAGGACGTGGACGAGGACTCCGAATAAGGTGGCAGTGTCGTTGCTCATGGTGGTTCTAATGCAGTGTCTATCAGAATAGTTGCAAAGTTTAATTTCAGGTGTGCTTAATTTAATTTGAGGGGTGTGTTGTGTTGAGCCCCAACAGAACTATGTTATGTTTCTTCTCGTTACTTTAACTCTTCAGTATGTACATACTACTAGTATTTCTTACATTTCATCTTTTAGTTGGTATAGTACTACCACTCGTTTCTTCACATTATATATGTACAATATATATGGCCAACATCATATAGCCAGCAGTTTAGTTGTCAAAGAATTTCAAGGTGCTTAGTTTTGTCAAAGAATTCTAGGATGCTTAGTTTTATTTGAGGGATGGGTTGTGCTGGACACCATTATTGTGACTAGCCTTTTTAAATAGTACTATATGCATAATTTGGCGACGAGCGTTGTTTATATGTACCACCTTTTTTTAATTTCAAGTTTTGCTCCATGGAGCAATCTATCGATACTACTACTGTACAAAAGTATACAGTTTTTAAAAGGCTAGATGGCGGGGCAGTCTAGCATGGTCGGTTTCATGAGAGGCGAGGGCCTTTGTGATTTGACGGCTCATTACTGCTGGAAGGCGGGGCCTTGTGATTTGACTGCTCGTATAAATGCGCCAACGACCTGAGGAGGAGCAAAGAACCGTGCGGCATACTCAAGTTTTCCACTGGAGTAGTACTACGATGGAGGAGCACGAAACATGGCAGCCCAGTGCCATATGGCGATAAAAAATGATCTAATTTGCTAGTCATCTCATTGTTAGCATTGTTCTATTCATTCCCTCAAAAAAACATTGTTCTATCCATGCCTCGTAGAGAACGTGACACGTGCGGCGAAACACCCGAAGCAAAAGATGAATCACAGGAGCAAAAGAAGAAGGAAGATTCTCACCCCAAATGATCTAATTCGCCGCAGAGTCGTAACTGCTTCTTCATCGCCTCCACGACCTTCATCTCCTTATGCATCTCCTCCGCCATCTTCTTCATTCTGTTCATGACGCGGGATTTCTCGATGCGAGCCTTCATCATCTGTTCCACGGCCGCATTATGTACCTTGACAGTAGCCGGGTTCTTGATGTGGAGCTTCGCTAACTCCTACTTATGTTCCATGACGAGGGCATGTAGCATCTTCATCGAGGAACTAGTATTCTCATGCAGCTTCTTCCAGCCGACGTTCTTCTCCTTCAACAGATCGATCTCGTGGCAGAGCTTTGCCTTGTCCTCCTGAAGTTGCAGGATTTTGCCGGTTGCCTTCTTCTCCGAGGCAATGCTATTCTTCAGCAGCATCACCAAGCCGGTGGTCAACTCCCCCTGCTTATTGAGCTCAGCGGGCATGTCGTCGAGGCTCTCCTTCAGCAGCTCCACCAAGCCTTGGATGAACTTCTTCTGCTTATTGAGCTGATCGAGAATGTCATCGAGGGATAACGACTCCAGCGCCGCCGGCTCGGCATGTTCGCCTCCACGGCTAGGGCGCTCCTGGGAGCCATCGCCTGCCCATGAGAGATCTTTCGAGGTCTCTGCATGGCGGCGAGCCCTCTTTTTTTCCGCGGCCTTGGTTGTCGCTCCCTTGTTACGAGTTGTTCTCGACCTAGAGCTCTGCTCACCGGCCATGGCAAGGACGGACGAAGAAGAAGCACTTATGAGGAAGAAAGGTAGAGTAATTTTTGCTTAGGTAGTTCCCCTTTTTATAACCTAAGTACTAGCACTAGTACTAATACCTGCATAGTGCGAACACGTTCGGGTTTGGTACGTACTAGTAGGTGTGAGTAGGCTTTCGAATGTGATGGGAACAAGGTAAAGATTAATTGATGGTTTTGGTTTCGAGGCCCGAAACGGCTCCGATGAGTTTAGCGGAACATAAATTTCAAGTAGACTACACTGCTCAAATGCGTAAATATTATGTTACTGGCAAAAATTGGCACAAAATACGAAGGAGACCAATGGAAGTACTACTAGCAACCCATGATTTAACTACTCGCATGCGCGCAGTGGAGTAATAATGTCTTTCTTCCGCCCTCATGTCCACTCAATTTGCATGCGATGTATTAATTGACCATCAATGAAGTGAACAACTTTACATGCGTCAAATTATCACATGGGGTGGATCTTGGTACAAAATTGCGTCCGCCCGTATACCCGCATGTGCGTGCGAGGGAATGAGTGCGTGCGTGGCGTGCATGCACATCTTCGCTTCGTGCATGTACGGCCAGTATGGCTCAGGGAGGACGAGTACATTCTTCTGGAACCAGTAGCATGTCACTGTGATCAATCCACGCAAGGAGGTCGCGACAACGCCTCCACATGTGCCACGTGGCTTCATGAACTGTAAGAGAGACACTTTGTAGCGTGCCATTGGAATTCTAATTTACGTGTTTTGCACATACTCGAAGTACTAATAAGGTACACGTGCATTGCATGCATCAGATTTTGCAACCAAATTATGAATAAATACCACACTATAGCATGTAAGCTCTGAGTCATATATGCCTGATGTAGACCTTCATTTAATTCTTATAGTTCATCTCATTCAAAATCGATTAGTTTTTATAAAAAAAAGCTAGGGCCTCTTGGATTCGTAGGATTTCCAAAATGCGGGAATAGGAAAAACATGGGATTATAGTGGAATGTCGTCTTGAATCCTACAGGATTGTACGAGTGTTTGATTGTGCATAGAAAAAATGCAGAATTCTTTCAAAGAGGTTTGAGTGGATGGGATGTTTCCTATGAAATCTAGTGCAAATGAAACATATGAAAAAATTCCTATGGTTTACAATCCTACGAATCAAACAACCAAGATAGAAAAAATTCCTAATGATTAGAATCCTCCAAAATTCCTTTGAGAATCCTTTGAATCAAAGAAGCCATTAATCTATTTTATGATTCATGAAATTGTGTGTTGTAAAGCATAAATTAAAAACAAATAATGGCAATTCAACTAGAAAAAAAGTTTGGACAGTTATGATACGGAAGATTCTAGAACAAAAGAGAACCACTATTGTTTTGAGGTTTGTGCATTATGCTTAAGTTCAACCATGGAATCTGCTCAATTGTACATGTGGCAAAATTCGGTGGGGGCTAGAAGATTGTGCGAGGGGCCGAGTGGAGGGAGACTACGAAGGAATGCACAAGTGCGAGATCGATATTTAGAGAGAGGGGGCGAGAACGTGCACTTTTGCGCAGTGGCGGAGCCATGAAAAATAAATGAGCTAGGGGACCAAGCATCTATCTATTATATATATATTACAGAAGTCAAACAAGCCATCACGTTCATCCACATAGATTTAATTATCTCGGCCGTAAATTATAGGTATTAACGGCTACGATTTAAAAGATATTATGTTACATATATATATTATATCATTGATACGGTTTGGCACGTTACACTGCCACGATGCGTACATGACATGTCTTTGGTTCAAGTTAAAAGATATTACGTTACATATAAATATTATATCATTGATATGGTTTGGCACGTTACACTGCCACGATGCGTACATGACATGTCTTTGGTTCAAGTCATTTAAGCCTTTGCATTAAAATAATTACTTAAAAAACAATAGAAAACATGTACGTCCCAAAAGCCAAACGTAATCGATCGATGGGGAAAAAAGAAAGAAAGATGTGTCTGTGTCCTACTCAACCGAGCCTACCAAACCCCACGTCCAGCCACAAAGTAGCCCCAAACATGCCAAACTAAACCAGTCGGGCCTCCAGCAAAACGGAAGATGTGTTGGTCTCCAATACGGCCGACCATATCAAACCAGTTGGGCCTCCAGCAAAAAAAAAAAGGAATGAAGCCGAGGTTCGCGTCGTCGTGCATGCACCAAGGCCTATAAAAACATACACGCACCAGATGATCT
This sequence comes from Triticum aestivum, assembly GCF_018294505.1. Classification (NCBI taxonomy): domain Eukaryota; kingdom Viridiplantae; phylum Streptophyta; class Magnoliopsida; order Poales; family Poaceae; genus Triticum; species Triticum aestivum. Next base: position 57,462,600 of record NC_057810.1, on the reverse strand, counting down.
CAACCTCGGGCATGGCTCCCTCCCGCAAAGGCTGTTGCGGCCATCTCCAACAGCTTCCTGCGGCGCGGCGGCTAAACAGCACAGGGACAGGGTTGCGACAGCTTGGTGTCATAGGTGAGTTTCAAACAGCAGATCACGAGTCACCCGAAAGAGTTTGCAAAAGCATCCGCATGAGGCGTCCAACAGTAAGTATCACTCCGAGGGCTTTCATATCCAAAAAGCTAGAACAAAGGCATTGGATTCGTGTTTTGATGTTATTTTTTTAATTAATTCTTCTCAGCTAATTATACACATGAACTGTACCAGGATGTGAGTATATATTAACTGAGAAGTTAACCTCAACCGCTAGACTTGAAGAGAAAAAGGTTTACATTTTACGTCTATGGCAAACAAGGGTATGTGATTATAAATATCATAAAAGAAGTTATATTTATTTTGTTTGAAAACAACTAGAAATATGATGCATAGAATTGAGCAAACAAACTCTCCAATTTGTTCCATCATGATTAAGTAATACCAGACTGCTTATTAGATTGAATCATGGTTCATATAATTTGAAGAATACTGTTTCCACAAGTGAAAGACGACACATTGTTGAATTGCTGGGCCAATGTCTATTCTTTCTAATATTAGCATGTTCATGTTTTTGTTTCCATGGAGTTTCATAATTATATCTTAGAATCCTACGCCGACTAATATGACGAAATAGTTTCCGGTTTTAGATGATGACATCTTCTCTATCTAGAAATTTAGCCCGCACCTTCTGGCCTCCATGTTTTATCAGGCCAGCCTCACCCGATTATTTTCACTTCAGGATTTCATTTTCAAGGTTTAATAGCTAAAATTTGGCATGTATTTTATATAAAATCATGTAACTCGATCATACATTCACTCAAACCAAATATGCCAAGATCACTTGCTGATAATTAATCTCTGGGTACGGGCATGTGAAAGAAAGAGAACAACATGCACACGGTCGTAATGCGAAGCTTTCACCCTGGCATCTGATATAATAAAATTTTGTTTTATAGATATAAGTAATAAATACCTCTTTCAAGATTGGTAGTAAGTATAATAATTTATTTAGAAACACCAAATTCAATGTAGGTACACAGAGTATAGACACCACTACACGCAAAATCACATAGGACTTTCTAACGATTGGAATCATAGAGCTTTATTTTTTATGGGCCATTACTCATTAGGTAGATAAAATACAAAAAACTCTATTTCCAAACGGAATTAAAATTAAAAACTTTAAGTCAAAAACTAAACTTAATTAATTTTCAAGCTTTTTTACTAAAAAATGTATCTTAAATAACTAAAATTCAAAATAAATTTAACCATGTTGTGCAATTAGGTTATACACCCACTCCTCCACCCAAATAAGTTCGAAGCATTTACTTGCTGAAGATATATTTCTATGCATGGGGAAGTGAAATGGGAAAAACAATGGCGATAACAAGAATCTATGATGGCAGTAATTAAGAAGATGTTCTGAAAATTGTTGTATGCAAAAAAAAGCATGTCACATGTATGATATTGCATTTGGATATATAATTTTAAAATTTTGGGAAGTCAATTAGCGTAGGATGAGCTTCCCTGGAACTGTTTTAAGGAAAAGCCAGGCGATCGACAAAAAACCCATCATATATAGCCAGGGACAAAGTAATTTTATGAATAGACCAACTAACCAGATGCACAAGCTTTCACTATTGAGTTTTAAACTTAGTGAAAAATCCGTCCAAATTTGTTAGTGCAAAGATAGACACCGTCGGAAGAGTAAGTCATGAAGAGAAAAGAACAACAAATTAATTTCAAAGTAAGCTGCAAGCCTAAACGCTATCGGTGTAAACCAACATCATTTCATTTTAATAAAGCACAATTATATTTCCAGAAGGCATGTGTCTTGGTTATATTTTGAATAATAGTTTACTAACTATTATCCAGAGAAATTAAACACGTTATAAAAATATGTAGCAAATCTAGTCGTGCAAATGCATTTGGTTGCATCGCTAGTTGCTAATACTTTACAAGGAGGGTCAATTCATGAACTTAAACCATTTTTAGCAGCAATTGTCTAATGATCACATTCATATTAGCCTCTATATATAGTGATGTTACGGGGGGCAGGGCCCTTACTGCCCCCTGTCTTCGCCATTGTGCGCGCATCTAAGAGATGAAGCGGAAGGCATGGATGATGAGAGGGGGATGTTGGATATATAATTAATGCGGGTGTATTAGTTATATATGTTAATCCTATATAGAGAGGTATAGATTGATCGATGTGGACGTGGGAAAGACGGTGAGACCTCACTGGATATATCGATTGATCGGTTTGTGTGGAAAACTATGAAAGACCTAGCTATATGCACACATACATAGAGGAATATCGATCATTGCGCATGCACGCGTGAGAGATAAAGAATGCCCGATATGATGGAGAGGGGGATGTGTGCGGGTGTGTGCCTTCATGGGAGACCGACCTGAAGAAAAAGATTGCATGTGTGCGATGGATAATGCCGACTGGTAGTGTGTATGCATGCATGCACGAGAGAAAGTTAGTGGTACAATTATAAAGAGAAGACGACTGTGTGGGTGTAAAAGACTAGGTGAGGTCATAATCAATGTAAAGTTGAATTCAAATATTTGAATAACAGATCCTGATGTTTGAAACCCATGCATGCATGAATATAACGGAGATCTACGCGGTGTGGTTTGGAAATGAGCATGTTGTAATGTATACACATTGAACAAGGTCAGACTGATTTGAATTTGAGATACCGATGGCAGACATCATTTGGCCACCGTCGCATCCGTGCATGGAGACACTATTCTAGTTGGAGATGATGGGTGGCTTTCGCATCATATATCTATATCTATACCCCTATATATATATATATATATATATATATATATATATATATATATATATATATATATATATATTATATTTTTTTATATTGTGTGCGGGTAACTTTAGCTATGAAAGATGGTCGTTGGATGAGGCGAATCCGATGGTCCAAAGATGGAAAATTTGAGCACTACTGGCCGTTGGATATCATCTAGATTCCACCAGATTTTGCCACATGTATAAAAACACAAGCACTTCTTCTTTGTTCTAGAATCTTCCGTATCAGAATTGCCCAAATGTTTTTCTACATGATTTGCCATTATTTGTTTTTACTTTATGTCTTACAACGCACAATTCCATGAATCTTAAAATAGATTAACTTTCTTATAAAAACTAGATGATTTTGAATTAAATGAAATATAAGAATTAAACAAACATCTACATCATGCATATATGACTCAAAGCTTACATGCTATAATGTGGTATTTATTCATAATTTGGTTGCCAAATCTCATGCGTGCAATGCACGTGTACCTTACTCTAGTCTAAATGGTGTTTGTGCGTGTGTTGTGCGTGCTGAGGTGCAAATTGTCTTTTTTTGGTACACGTTAAGCTTGTTCTTCCGAAATTTCAAGCTGCGCCTTGTTATGCCGAAAATTTAAGCTAGCGTCTCTGTCTATCATGCTACAAAACTCCCGCCTCTTCAACCTGCGGCTTGTTAGCCCGAAATATTTAAGAAATATCTTTGTCTCGTCGTGCTCCGACAACTCCCTCCATCTCAACCCGCGCCTTGCTATTCCGAAATTACAACGCGCGCGAAAACTCCCACCTCCTGTGAAATCCCAACACACAAAATGCCCGTGGTAGCCCTGAACCGAAAGAACCGCTTCAAATCGGTGGGGGTACTTTCGTAACTTACCCCACATTCGGGACAAGCGCGTCCCTAAGCCATGGTTCCCCACTGCCATCCCATCCGCCCACCCATTCATACACCGAGGCTGTGAATACCCGCGACGAAGCCCCACACCCTACTCCGTCCGCCACCCAGCCGGAGCCTCTTCCCCGACGACGTCGTCCACAGCAACACCTCGACGTCCCTCATCCACCGTACCGGATGAGGATCCGTCGTCGATCTCGTGGTCTCGTCGGTTCAGCCACCCCGTCCTCCACCTCCAAGGAGCTGCCCTGATGTTCCCCTCGTCTTCCGCGCCACCTCCATTCCCACACCGCCGTCTTCACGTGCACCACCGGAAGAGCATCATCATCGCCGTTTCCTCGGATGAAGCTACGGCCTAATCGGCGCCACCAAAGAGGTTGTACACTAATCGTTGCATTTTCTTCTTGATTCGATCTCATGGTGCTGCCGGCGCTCGGTCCCGAGCCGAGACAGCGCAGCTCCATCCACGGTGGCATCGCCGGCCACTTCCTCCACGGTGTCGCTCCCTCGGCAGCGACGTCCACATCAGTAGGAGCTGTTGCTGCTTTAGCTCTCGCTCGCGCTGCTGCTCTGCTCTTGCTCTTGGTCCCCTGCCTGGTCTACTCTTGCTCTCGGTCCCCTGCCTGGTCTGCTCTTGCTATTGCTCTTGCTCGCGTTGTTGCTCTCGCACTTGCTCTTGCTTGTGATGCTGCTCCGATTTAGCTACACTTTAGTCGACTGAATCGACTTTTGGGTCAGTCGATTTTCAGGGGGTGGGGGCTCGCCGAGGTGAAGGAAGAACCAGCCGCAACAGGGAGGGGGGCTCGCCGGAGAGGTACCCCACTATCTATCTTGGGGTTCAGGGTGGGGGCGGTGGTCGCCGGCGGTGGCGGGGCGGTGGCGTGGGGATCGCGGGAGAAAAAGCTCGACACGGGGGGAGGGGGGCTAGAGGGATGGCCGGGGCGGCGGCGGACCGGTGGTGGGGAGTGTTTTCGGGGCGGGCGGGGCGGCGCACCGCCGGCCGCGGGCGGCGGGGGGCTGCTGTTTGGCCGGTGGTTGCTGGCGGCTCATGGGGTTGGAGGTTGAAGATGAACCGCATGCCCTTGATTTCGTATCCAACGGCTACAAAATCGATTGACCAGAGATGAAAAATTCAATCGACCGACGTGTAGCCTCACCTTGCTAGTGCATTTAGTTTCGACAACAAAATTCAGTTTCGACAGCAAAATTCAGTTTCGACAGTTAAGTTCAGTTTTGACAGTTAAGTTCAGTTTCGATAGTTAAATTCAGTTTCGACAGTTAAGTTCAGAGATGAGCGGCTGATGTATTTTACATCTAGCACTTTGTGGTTATGTATTTTACGTCATGTATTGGAGATGCAATTAGAATTCCACTCAGGTTAACTTTGTCTCTCTTGTCCTGCTTCAGCCTCGGCGTCGTACAACTCACCGGAGCTGCTCCAACGACGAAACCCTCCATCACAGCGGAGCAGTACCTCGGGCTCCATCTCTAGACGCCTAAGATCTTCTTCCCCTCCTCCGACAGCCAAGTCAGTCGAAGCATCCTCACCGGCCAACCCAATCACGCTGAGATCGACATGGCATCGCCAAAGAGGTTGTGCACTTGTTGCATCTCTTTTTTACTCTACATGTTATATATATTGTCCACTGAGCACTCATAGTAACGGGAAATACGATTATTCTATCCTACTATATGACAAGCAGTGAGGTACCAGGCAACTTAGCTACCCGTGATGGACTCTCTTGAACGCCATCATTATTTATCTCTGCGCGTTTGAGCTGTGCATTTGTCGATGGGCCTGGGATTTGAGCTAGTATGGCAGTGGCCTGGATCCAAAGTAATAGAAGTAGCACAAAATCATTTTTTTAGTGTAGGCTTTTCGTTGCTCAAGCCTGCCTACTAGAATCGCCAGTGCATGAAAGGAAAAGTGAATGAAAAACATAGGAATTGGAAAGTTTCCTATGGTACTACTTTTCATGAATTTGGTGCAAAGGAATGGAGCAAAGGAAAACTGTAGGATTTGTTCCTTTAGTGTCTCCTTGAAAGAATAACCGTAGGAATTCTAATTTCCACTTGTCCTCCTTTTCATATTCCTATTCATCAAGCACAAGACTAAGATATAGTTGCATAATAGCATTATAACCGTACATTTTCTTGTGGTTTGACTTAATCTCACCATGCTTTTTTGCATCCTGTGATCTTCCAATTGTTGTGAATCAAACACCCAGATTGGCAGAAATCCCGTTGTCGGTGTCAAAACCCTAGGCGGATCTCGGGTAGGGGGTCCCGAACTGTGCGTCTAGGCGGATGGTAATAGGAGACAAGGGACACGACGTTTTTACCCAGGTTCGGGCCCTCTCGATGGAGGTAAAACCCTACTCCTGCTTGATTAATATTGATGATATGGGTAGTACAAGAGTAGATCTACCACGAGATCGGAGTGGCACACCCTAGAAGCTAGCCTATGGTATGATTGTTGTTCGTCCTACGGACTAAAACTCTCCAGTTTATATAGACAACGGAGAGGGCTAGCGTTACACAGAGTCGGTTACAATGGGAGGAGATCTTCATATCGTATCGCCAAGCTTGCCTTCCACGCCAAGGAAAGTCCCATCCGGATACGGGACGGAGTCTTCAACCTTGTATCTTCATAGTTCGGGAGTCCGGCCAAAGGTCTTAGTCCGGCCATCCGGACACCCCCTAATCCAGGACTCCCTCAGTAGCCCCTGAACCAGGCTTCAATGACGACGAGTCCGGCGCGCAAGTTGTCTTCGGCATTGCAAGGCGGGTTCCTCCTCCGAATACTTCATAGAAGATGTTGAACACCAGGGTAGTGTCCGGCTCTGCAATAAGTTCCACATTCCACCATAGAGAGAATAGTATTTGCGTTAATCGGATCTGCTGACGTATTCCGCAGCGTGACATCATGCCACGGCGGCCAGGCTTTTATTCATTTTATTGTTCTACCTCGGCGCGTTTAGCGAGGCGGTTTCCTTGGCATGTCTTGTCAAGGCAGAGATCGTGCCCCCTTATTCCGGGATTCTCATCAATACGGGTGTGGGTAACCCAACCACGCCATTAACCGCGGTGCTTGGGAGATAAGCAAGTTTTATTAGGCCGGTGGGGGGCTCGTAGTTTTGGCCGCCCATATAAGGGGATAAGAATCCGCCCTTTCCATTCACGCCTTCTTCCTCCTCTGCTTATCCGTCCCTGCGCGCTCGAGCTCCAGCGCCCAAGCCCGCACTTCCCACCTCAACCTTCTCCAACCATGTCCGGAGCGGGAGGTAGATGGATGGCCTCCTCTGTTACGGAGGGGCAAATCAAAAAACTGAGGAAGGCCGGATACTTGTCTAACGACATCGCGCACCGGCTTCCAGATGTGGGGCAACTCGTCCCCACCCCCAGGCCCCATGAGAGGGTTATTTTTCTTCCCCATTTCCTCCATTTTCTTCACCCGTTCGTCCGGGGGCTCATGTTCTACTACGGCCTGGACTTCCACGATCTGGCCCCGAACTTCATCCTCAATATCTCGGCGTTCATCGTCGTGTGTGAGGCCTTCTTCCGCATCCAGCCCCACTTTGGCCTATGGCTAAAGATCTTCAGCGTCAAGCCGAAGGTTGTGAAAGGCCGACAAGCGGAATGCGGAGGTGCCATGGTGGGCAAGATAGCCAACGTCACCTGGCTCGAGGGTGCCTTCATGGAAACCATCAAAGGGTGGCAATCGGGGTGGTTTTATATCACCGAGCCGCGTGACCCTAAGTGGGTAGCGGCCCCTGAATTTTGATCCGGCTTCCCCACCCGGCTCACATCTTGGAAAGAGACGAGCCTGTCATGGGGCAATCCGGAAGAGGTGACCGGACTCCAAACCTGCGACCGAGACCTAGTGACCAAGAAGGTCAGGCTTGTCAACATGGTCCAGGTCATGCTCTTCCGTTGGATCCTCCCGTGTCAACGACGGGACTTCAATTTGTGGGAGTTCGACCCGGCCCAGCACCAGACTCTATCCCGGCTCTTCGAAACGAAGCACGAGGACGCCTGGAAGGTGCTTTTCAAGAGTTCCGAGGTCCCCCCCCTCCCATCACCGAGGATCACGGATTCTGCGCCAAACGTCAAGCCTCCGAAGTAAGCTTACATTTAGTCCCTTACGGGATACCCGAATTTCATAGTGTGACTTTATGTGGGATCTAAACTCCCGTTCCTTTGACAGGACTGGAAGAGGACATCCGGACAGTTTGACTGTCCGGCTCCTTTGCCCGAAGGCCCAGCAGACGCGCAATTAGCAAAGCTGCTGGTTCCAGCACCTCACATGGTGCCGGAGAAGAAGGCCAAGGAGAAGGCCACGGGGACCCGAAAGAGTTCCCGGTGTCCGGGGGCGTCGGATTTGCCCGACAACCCCAACGCTCCCTCCGCCTCCGAAGATGAGGAGGAGGAAGAAGAAGAAGAAGCCTCTCCCCCTCCAACGGGGGGAGGCACGAAAAGAAAGGCCGCCCCAACTGGGGAAGCCGGAGGGTCCAAGAAGGGGAAGACCCTTCTGCCGGACTACGCCCCCGACGCCGAGGACGGCGGGGGGGAATAGCCATCCAGGGTCAAGCCCCTGGCCAAATCGTAAGTGTCCGCCTCCTCGAATGACTTATTGCATTCCTTTATCATTCGATAGCTTCTAACGCCGAATCTAATTATGCAGTCCGCCCCGAGCTCAGCTTGGCGATTCGTCAAGCGGCTCTCTGAATTCGTCGGACGTGAATAGCACTTCACTTCCGAAGGCCTCCTCCCCTCTCCCCACAGACGACGCTGAGGTGGAGTCCCGTAGGGGACAAAAACAGGAGGAGGCGGTCCCGGAGGCGCCACAAGGTGACCTTCCGGACTCCGGGCCCAAAGGGGGTAAAGCCTCGGAGGGATCTAAGTCTGGCCCCGGGACGGACACTGCTCCGGAACCATCAGCGGTTTCGGAGTCCGACAAGCGGCGCCTTCATAAGAAGGGCAAGCCTACGACACCGGCAACTTCCGTCCATCCGGAGGCGCCGGACAATTTGCTGGAGGAGCTTAACGGTGCCTCCATCGATGAGGAACACCGCACTGTTATGAGTGCGGTGATTCAGAAGGTTCAGTTCGCCAAGAGCGGGCTGACGAAAGCCTGTTCAAGCCTGTTAACGGATTTGAGGTATGTGTTCGAAAACATATATATATAAATATTACCGCATAGATAGTAGCCCCTGATGCTCAGTTCGGTGTTCGGAAAGAAAAGCCGAGGTGAGGATCTAAAAAGATGTACACAGGAGTCTAATAGAAATATGTCAATATGGGAATGCAGGCTGCGCTGCTGACCTCTGCCGCACTGACTGCGGAGGTCAATGCATTGAAGGAAAGCCTCGAGCGGTCCGAGAGCGAGCTCGGCCGTGCCAAGAAGCAGCTCGAGGATAAAGAGGGTACATAGTACCTCCTGTAAATGTATATAGAAATACTTGGTTGCAAAATAATAACAGGACCAACATTAATGTTGCAGGAGCCACGAACGAGGTGGCGACCCTGAAAGAGGCGGTCTCCAAGGCCGAGAAGAGTGCGTCCTTGGAGCGCACCGAGTGAGAGAAGTAGGAGGCGCAGGTGGCGGAGGTGCGGCAAGAGCTCCAGGCTCTCGTGGAAAAACACGAGAGTTTGGAGCGTGACTCGAAGACTCGAGAGTCCGAGCTTGCCTTGGCTCTTGAGAGTCCCAAGATCGCTAAGGCCGAAGCCCAAAAGGCCCTTCAGGAGATCGAGGCAATGAAGAAGATAGCGGCAGGTAAGGCATTCTTTATGCAAAGCAAAAATATAAAAGTTAATTATCTGCTACTTACCCGAATCCGGAGCTCTCCAGGAGCGCTTGCCGATCTGCCTCGTAGTGTGTCTGACACCGCCACATACTACCGAGCTGAAGAGGGGAGCCCAACAGAAAATGTGTTCTGGTCTCAGTACGCTGAGGCCGAACATCCGATGCCCCTGAGCGACCAGCTGAAGCAGCTGGTCGAGCTCCACAAGGTGGCCGAACAGGCCATGAAGGGCCTCATAGCTCGGTTGTGGCCTGGAGAAGTCATGCCTGGGAGCTACTTCGGTCTGGTGCGGCGGCTGGTGGACGCGTGTCCGTGGATTGAGGTCATCAAGCGCTCCATTTGTATTGAAGGTGCCCGTCAGGCCCTTGCCCGTGCTAAGGTGCACTGGGGAAAGCTAGATGCGAAGAAGCTGTTGACGGACGCGCCACCGCCGGGCAAGGAGTATCATACGCCCGAGATGTATTATAATGGCGTTCTGAGGGGCGCCCGCCGTATAGCGGATGAGTGCTCCAAAGATGTAATATTTGAGTAGACTCGCATGTGTTATCCTGTACGCTGAAGCTTTGTTCATATGCGTTAAGCAACGCTTGTTGATTTAAAATATTACCTTCTGTGCGGCCGTTTATCAAATCTGAGAGATGCGTCAGCTTCGACCCCCATGCCACGAGTGCTGGGGTGTTCAGGATAAACCTAAGCACTCTTGTTCCCATTCTTGGGTCCATCTAGGGAGGCGTTTAGCACAACGAACGAGGCCGTCAGACTTATAATGCTTTATCACTCTCACTTAGCCATAGAATTCTATAATTTTAAATTTCGGCGAAGCCCCTAGTATTCGGAAGACCGATTTTGGGGCGCTATCCACGCCTAGGCCGGATAAGTCCGGTTCCTCGCTCGAAGCGGCATAAGTCTTTAAGGACTCGAAAAAACCTCGCGAACAGCGACCGGTCTCTCGCACTATCATGACAGTCAGTTTTAGCTTTCTCTACTGAGGTGTTAACCCATCTCAACTCAGGCACAATCGCAATAGTTCTCCCAGCTCTACCTTAGCCAACAATGCGGAATGTAAGGTACCAAAACATGGGAGCCGGGCAAACCCAACTATTGACCAAAGACATGATTCGGAGCCGATGCATATAGTGATAAGTTCGGGGTGCCGCACTCGTGAGAGTGTTCGGTCTTCTCACACCATGTTATGGGGTGTTGTAAGCCCCTGGTGTATTGTCCGCACTAAAGTGTACGGTTGCACAATGTCATGACTGAACATATTTGTATAAAAAATAGATAAGTACAATAATAGGTAAGAGCTATATATTGTTTATTAAAAAAGGGCTGCTGCGAAAGCAGAACGATACAAGAAGTGCGGTAAGCAAGAGATGGGAGTATTTGACATGTTCCCCTCCAGGGGCAAGATACGGGATTGTAAGTACAACAGGTATTAAACTCGTTATAGAGACCACCTGGACTTTTGACGTGGCTTGTTCTCTCCCTGGCTGTTGCATCATGTGTTCGGCGAGTGTATTGCCGGACAGGCCTTCCGAATATTTGGGTCCTGAAAGTGTATAAAAAGTAAACGGCGGAATAGTGAGCCCCTTAGTGCGGTTGAGCCGTCTTCTGGGCGTGCTGTTGTTGTGCCCCTCCCCTTATGCCCATGGTATCTCTAAGGTGTAGTTATGTATGCGTGGTACCAGTATCACCGTTTGGCGGGGGCTGGGGTTGGGGCCGCACTACTATGCTTGCTCGGGACATGCCAGCCGGATTTGTTGTAGGTTACTTCGGGCTCGCTTGACGTTGTCCGGACGTTTGATACCTGGGTTGGAGGATTGCCTGGAGAGGCTACTCTGTACTTCCATCGCCAGGGCCGCCGTGTGCTCCTCCGTTCGGAGAGAGCGTTCGGTGTTTCCATTTACCGTGATGACTCCGCGAGGTCCTGGCATCTTGAGCTTGAGATATGCATAGTGCGGTACCGCATTGAACTTCGCAAATGCGGTTCGTCCCAGCAGGGCGTGATAGCCGCTGCGGAATGGGACTATGTCGAAGATTAACTCCTCGCTCCGGAAGTTATCCGGGGATCCGAAGACCACTTCAAGTGTAACCGAGCCTGTACAGCTGGCCTCTACACCTGGTATGACACATTTGAAGGTTGTCTTTGTGGGTTTAATCCTTAAAGGATCGATGCCCATTTTTTGCACTGTGTCCTGGTAAAGCAGGTTCAGGCTACTGCCGCCGTCCATTAGGACTCTGGTAAGGTGAAATCCGTCAATAATTGGGTCTAGGACCAATGCGGCGAATCCGCCGTGACGGATGCTAGTGGGGTGGTCCCTTCGATCAAAAGTGATTGGGCAGGAGGACCACGGGTTGAACTTTGGGGCGACTGGCTCCAACGCATAGACGTCCTTGAGAGCATGCTTCCGCTCCCTTTTGGGGATGTGGGTTGCGTATATCATGTTCACCGTCCGCACTTGCGGGGGGAATCCCTTCTGTCCTTTGTTGTTCGGCGGCCGGGGCTCCTCCTCGTCCTCGCTACGCAGCCCCTTGTCTCTGGTTTTGGAACTTAACTTGCCTGCCTGCTTGAACACCCAACAATCCCTGTTGGTGTGGTTGGCTGGTTGTTCGGGGGTGCCATGTATCTGGCATGAGCGGTTGAGTATCCGGTCTAAGTTGGATGGGCCCGGAGGGTTTCTTTTGAATGGCTTCTTCCACTGACTGGGTTTGGAACCTCTGAATCCGGCATTGACTGCCGTATCTTTAGTATTTTCACCGTTAATGCGGCGCTTATGCTTGTTGCGACGTGACCTACCGTTGTTATCCTTGGTATCCGAATTGCCGGGGCTCTTGGTTATGTTATTGCTACGAGCCAGCCAGCTGTCTTCTCCCGCACAGAAGCGGGTCATGAGCGTCGTGAGGGCTGCCATGGATTTCGGCTTTTCCTGTCCTAGGTGCCGGACAAGCCATTCGTCTCGAATGTTGTGCCTGAAGGCTGCAAGGGCGTCGACGTCCGGACAATCGACTATTTGGTTTTTCTTTGTTAGGAACCGTGTCCAGAATTGTCTGGCCGATTCCTCTGGTTGCTGGATTATGTGGCTTAGGTCATCGGCGTATGGTGGTCGCACATACGTGCCCTGGAAGTTGTCAAGCAATGCGGATTCCAGGTCCTCCCAGCAACTGATTGACTCTACTGGCAGGCTGTTAAGCCAATGTCGAGCTGGTCCTTTAAGCTTGAGCGGGAGGTATTTGATGGCGTGTAGATCATCACCACGGGCCATGTGGATATGAAGGAGATAATCCTCGATCCATACCGCAGGATCTGTTGTGCCATCGTATGATTCGATGTTTGCGGGTTTGAAGCCCTCAGGGATTTGATGATCCATTACTTCGTCTGTGAAGCATAGTGGGTGTGCGGCGCCCCTGTACTGAGCTATATCACGACGCAGCTCGGACGAGCTTGGTCTGTTGTATTCGGCCGGGCCATACTTAATATGTCCGGCGTGACGACTAGCGTCACGTGAAGCGGGGCGCCCATGCGATCCGTAGATCGATCTTGTTTGCCTTGCCTTATTCTCCAAGATGTCTCGCAGGTCTGTTGCGTCTCCCTGTACTCTGGTATGTTTTGAGCGGTGTCGGGGTGTGGCTTGGGTTGAGGGTCTGAAGGCCTCTCTATCACGCACGGGGTGGCCGGTCGGGCGCATCGTACGCTGATGATCTAGCAGCCTGCGCTTTGGGTAGCTCTTGGATGGGCATTCTAGTTTATATTCTTCGGCCGCCAGGACTTCGGTCCATCTGTCGGCTAGCAAGTCTTTGTCAGCTCTAAGCTGCTGTTGTTTCTTCTTGAAGCTGCTTGCCATGGCTACGAGCCTGCGTTTGAAACGCTCTTGTTCGACGGGATCCTCTGGCACGACGAATTCGTCGTCGTCGAGGCTTGCCTCGTCTTCAGAGGGAGGCATGTAATTGTCGTCCTCATCCTCTTTGCCGGCCGCTCTCTCATGAGGGTCGGCTCCTTCATCCTCCTGCACTAAATCCTGCTGGAGGGGGTTGTCTTCGGCACTTTCCGGCGTGTTGTTATCTCCGGTGCCGGAATCGCCATTTTTGCTTTGGCGGGACTTAGAGCGGCGCCGCTGACGTCGGTGCTTCGGCTGCTTCTTGGAGGGGTCATCCTCCGTTTTCTCCTCGCCATCCCCCGCTTTAGGGGTGTCCACCATGTATATGTCATATGACGAGGTGGCTTTCCAGTTCCCTATAGGTGCTGGTTCTTGATCGTCTCCTTCATCGGCGTCCATGCCGTCGATGTCTTCGGAGTCAAAGTTGAGTATGTTGGTTAAATCGTCGACAGTGGCTACGAAGTGGGTGGTGGGTGGGCTTCGAATTTCTTCGTCATCCGCATCCCAACCGTGTTGGCCATAGTTCGGCCAGGGCTCTCCTGTCAAAGAGAGAGACTTTAATGAATTCAGGATATTGCCAAAAGGCGAGTGCTGAAAGACGTCCGCGGCGGTGAACTCCATGACCGGAGCCCAATCGGGCTTAATCGGAAGAGGTGCGGGATTTATGGAGTCCGGATCAGAGTCCGGCACCTTGGAGTGACGGGCCTTGCGAGGGACTAGGCTGGTATCCGGCTCTATCACCATAGAGGTTGCAGTTTCCGGGGCGGCGTCCAACCTTCCATCCCCGACTGACGTAGTGGGCTCCGAGCTAATGGTCGGAGCGGACACCTGAGCGACGCTCTGGGCTTTGTCCGATGACAGAGCTAAATCATGCCCATTGTGACAGTGTGGCGCGCCCAGTCGTGGCTCGAATCCGTCGAAGATCAAGTCCCCGCGGTTGTCGACCGTGTAGTTCAAGCTTCCAAACCTGACCTGATGGCCAGGGGCGTAGCTTTCGATCTGCTCCAGATAGCCGAACGAGTTGGCCTGCAGTGCGAAGCCGCCGAATACGAAGATCTGTCCGGGGAGAAAAGTCTCATCCCGGACCGCATTGCGATTGACGAGCGAAGAAGCCATCGGGCCTAAAGGTGACGACATAGAGGAACTCTCAATGAAAGCACCAATGTCGGTGTCAAAACCGGCGGATCTCGGGTAGGGGGTCCCGAACTGTGCGTCTAGGCGGATGGTAACAGGAGACAAGGGACACGATGTTTTTACCCAGGTTCGGGCCCTCTCGATGGAGGTAAAACCCTACTCCTGCTTGACTAATATTGATGATATGGGTAGTACAAGAGTAGATCTACCACGAGATCGGAGTGGCTAAACCCTAGAAGCTAGCCTATGGTATGATTGTTGTTCGTCCTACGGACTAAAACTCTCCGGTTTATATAGACACTGGAGAGGGCTAGGGTTACACAGAGTCGGTTACAATGGGAGGAGATCTTCATATCGTATCGCCAAGCTTGCCTTCCACGCCAAGGAAAGTCCCATCCGGACACGGGACGGAGTCTTCAATCTTGTATCTTCATAGTTCGGGAGTCCGGCCAAAGGTCTTAGTCCGGCCATCCGGACACCCCCTAATCCAGGACTCCCTCACCCGTGTTTTTAAATTCTCTGTTTTGCACGTGCATTCCTATCCTATTCCTATCTATTTCCTATCCCTGCATTGTTAGAATCCTCAAATTCAAACAAGCCCTTACCCAATTACTTCTGTTACATATATGTGTCAAAGAAAACCTTGTGTGGTTTGTCTTGCTCCTGCGGCGCTGTGTTCCACCCCAGCTCAGCTGCTCCAATGACGGCAGGGTTCACCACAGCAGGGATCCGCTCTCCAGACTGTCTTTCACCGCCTTAGATCTTCTTCCCCGTCGCCGGCAGCCACGAAAACTGCATTACCATCATCCACTGAGCAGATGACCTTGAGGACTACATGGGTCCGCAAGAGAGGTTGCACTCTTCCGTGTCTGCTTATGTTATGTGTCGCTTAATATGATGACATGCTACATTATTATCGTGTTCACCTATTAGACTCCGAGTCAGGTCCAAACTAATGTTGAAACTTGTTTATCGTGGGGCAGCAATCAGTACTATCTATCTACTATCTGGTTAATCTCTGGTTTCTACTATGAGTTTCATGTTGGGTGCAAACAAACATTAAAGGAGCCATTATCTATATTTTTTAACTAAAGCTATTATCTGCCTCTATCATTGGTTTTGGGTCTATCCACAGTTTGCTACCATCACTCTGGATTTGTGCATGCACTCCTTACATAATCTCACTATGTTGTATTCCTATGCATGCCAGTTATTGTACACAATGGAACTGATCATGTAGAGCAAAAGAGACGAGCCTTGTGTGGCAATAAAATTTCATGCAGACGTCGTTCCATGGTGGGTGCAAAGGCAGCCCCCCCCCTTCCACCCATTTCGGATCGTAATCAAGAGGAAGATAATTGTTCTGAGGGGGATTCAGAAGGATAAGACCACTCCTATTTACCCCATGAGGTCTTCGCTCTAACTTGGCATGTTGATGTTGGTAATATCATGCATATGGTGCCTTGCATTGCTTACTGTATACATTAAAGATGTCATCCACTTAGTTTAGACATGCTTTGTGTCAATGCCATCTATTTAGTTTCTTTATCATATATGTGAATCATGCAATGCCATCTTGTTTAGCCAGGCATCATATATGTGAATTTTGCAATGCCACCCTAGTTAGCCAGTCATCTTATATGTGAATTATATCATGCCATCATTTTTTTATTATGTGTTAAATTTGTCAACAATTTTAGTACATTCAGTTACTCTTCCTATGCATAAGCCATTCGGCACGGCCATGGAAAAATCTGGAGTGGAAATAAGGTCTTCAGAGCAGACAATGCTATCTGACGAAGCGCGTGTCTTGCTGGTTATGGATAGCTCCTCAGAGGAGGATTTAGAGACAGATGACCAGTCATATTCCCCCCCCCCCCGCCCCCGAGGTGCATTCTCTAACTTGGCAGGGTTATGTTGCTCATATCGTGCGTATGGTATCTTGCATTGCTATGTCATTTGCTTAGTTTAGACATGCTTTGTGTGAATGCCACCTGTTTAGTGTCTAATTACCATATATGTGAATTATGCAATGCCATCTTGTTGCAAGACATTATATATGTGAATTATGCAATGTTATCTTGTTGCAAGGCATTATGTATGTGAATTATGCAATGCCATGCTGTTTAGGCAAGCGTCATATATGTGAATTATATCATGCCGTCCTTTTTTTGTATTTCTCATTGCTTTTGTCGACAATGTTTGTATATTCAACTACTCTTCCTGTGCATCAGCCATTTGAATTGGTGATGGAGAAATCTGGAGTTAAAACAAGGTCTTCCGAGCATACAATGCTACCTGCTGAAGCAGATATCTTGCTGGTTACAGATAGCTCTTCAGAGGAGGATTCAGAGGCAGATGACCAGTCCTATTATCCCCTTGAGGTGTATGCTCAAACTTGGCAGGGTTATATTACTCATATCATGCATATGTTGTATTGCAATGCTTAGTTTTTACATCATATACACAATGTTGAATGCCATCTCCTTAGTTGACACATCATATATGCGATTGCCCTCTGCTCACTTCCTTAGTATATAAATCATATATTTGAATTATGTCATGCCATGATGTTTACATAGGCAGCATGTATCTGAATTATGGCATGCCAACCCAATTTCTAAAGACATAATATAGTTATATCATATCATCTTGTTTACATAGTCATCATATTTTAAATTATGTCATTCTATCCGTGAATAATATTATGCCATCATGTTTCCATCCACGGCATGTTTGTGATTTATGGCATGCCAACCACTTCAATAGACACATCGTATAGTTATATCATGTCATCATGTTTACATAGTCATCATATTTTGAAGTATGTCATTCTATCATGTTTAGTTAGCCATCATACATGTGAAATTGTGTCATGCTATCCTGTTTAATTAGCCATCATATATGTGAAATTATGTCCTGCTATTCTGTTTTGTTAGACAACATAAATGTGAATTATTTCATGCCCTGTTTTCTTCCCTACTATCCATTGCACCTGTCTATCTTACAATGTATGTACATTCAATTACTTTGCTTGTTTGTCAGCCATTTCAATTGGAGGGAGTGATGGCAGTATCTGTGGGAATAAAAACACGGTCTTCAGAAAAGATCGTGCTACCTATCGATGCAGATAGAACCACGGTTGTACTTGCCCAAGAACCAGCCCCGCCACACATAACCCACACTCATGCAGATTGTACCCCTACCCAGTTGGACAGAGAACCAGCTACACCCCTTCTAACCCCAACCCCAGCAGATAGACACCCAGTTTCCATTGACACAGCACAGTCTCCACCATAGAGCACCCAAACACGAGCAGTTAGTAAGGCAACTACAGTGCCCAAAGCACGAGGACCACCACTCCGAACCCCAAGTCAACACTTAAAGCAGAAGAAGAATTGTTCTCAGGTCAGGTTCTGTAGCTATGGTTCATACTACTTTGCTCTTGCATAACTGTATTTACTCATACCAACTAATTTCAAATTTGAAGGATGCAATTGAAACTCCAATGGCGCAATAGGTATGTTTTAAAGTTGTTTCTTCAATGTGTTTGGTTGTTTGCTGTTGTAACTTGCTCTATGTTGATTTCAGTTTCAATTGAATAGACAGTTATGTTCTCATGCCATGCACATTACAAGTGTTGTTATTGCTGTGTTGTTTCCCACACTTATATTCTGTCTATGCTGCTTTGTCTTAAATAGATATGATTCGAACTGTATCTATCTTGATTTGGCAACGTAAACTAGAATGATATAGACCATACAGTGACCATACTACATAGATATATGTTTGTTTCATGCTGTTATCTTGTCCTCCTTACTACTGAACTGGTTTACCAAAATGAGTTTCATATACTACATTGTAAACCTGTGATGTGTTTGTTTGTTTCTCTTTTAGAACGCGGATAAAATATTGGAGAAGAGTACCCCGTTATGCAATGGTAAAGGAAGTAATGCAGATAAGGTTCAACATAGTGAGACACCCCTGTTGGTCACCCTTGTTGGTCTCCAAGAAAGCTGATAAAGACTATATTGAAGACAATGAGACAACCCCAAAGTCCTGTCTTGATGTAGTGTTCGAGTTACTGGCTACTACTGCTGGCACCAGCTCTTCGAACTCGTTGCCTGAATCAGTTCGACTTCTTGAGTCTCAACTTCAAGTTGAAAGACATCAATCAGATGTTATGCAACAGGAAGCCGAAGGACTGAGGAAGTCCCTGCAGAATTCAGATGCATACTTTTTGGTGCAACAGCAAGTGCTGCATGACTTAAGCGCCAAACAAGAGAAAGTTAATAAGCTGGCTAAGCATCTTGCCAGCATTATGGGCACCCAGGATATTGTTTCTTGAGCTCTTCTGAAGTGGTTTCAGTTCTGGATTTGTTTTGCTGCGGCGTTTATTTGCGCTGGTCGCCAACTTTGACAACCAGTGTATATGATATGATGCTTTGTTCCCTATATTTGCACTGGTGGCGAACTTTGATGCCTAGTGGATGTAATATGTGTAATAGCCGTGATAGCCTAGCATTAGTTGCTTGCTTATTTATTTCCTTCTTGTGTTGTTTATTTGTTTGCTTGTAGTCATTGCAGTTCTTTTTCCGCGGTTTGCTAGTGGCTACAATAACCTATTTTTGAAAACTAGGCCACAATAACCATGGCTAATATTTACTGTAGTGACAGCGGGCCTTCTACGGGCCGTAGAAACAATAGGCCTTCTATGGGCCATAGAAACAATGGGCCTTCTACGGGTCGTAGAAACAATGGGCCTTCTATGGGTCGCATCATCAATGGGCCTTATACGGGCCGTATGATCGATTGGCCAAACATGGGCCAAACAGACCGCATTATGGTCGTAAACTGGCTAGAGTTGGAATCGTCCGTTCATGGGCCGACCATAACGGGCCACCGTTAATACGCCATATTTGATGACGCTATGAAAATGACCCAACATACTAACGGACCACAAACGGGCCGACTGTAACCACGGGCTGAATTTGGCCCACAAGCAGAAAATGACAGTAACGGGCCGTAAGTAAACGAATGCTAGAAATGAGCCCAAGAATAAATGGGCTCTCAGAAGGCCGAAAGATAACATGGGCTGGAAACGGCCCAATGGAATAACAGGCCGTTAATGGGTATAAAGTGATACACTGTTCATTACGGGCCAGTTTCAGCAAGGGACGTTAATGGGTGTAAAGTGATACACTGTTCATTATGGGCCAGTTTCACAACGGGCCGTTAATGGGACAAAAGTTACAAAGGGCCTCATATGGGTCGAAAGACGTCATGGACCATACATGGGCCAGAAGTGAAAATGGGCTGGAATCATATTGGATGGCCTAGATGACGCTACTGGGCCTAATTCAGATAGGGCGTAACGGGCCTTGGGTTAGCGGGTTGTAAATGGGCCATATGTGAACAAGTCGTTAACCGGCTTTCCATGGGCCGGCATGCCACCTTTTGACCAAGTCAAATAGGCCAGCCTTTTCACAGGAATGAGCCTCTGTTGGGCCGTGCCACGTGTCGACGTATCATAGGCGCCTTCTGCCCAATGAGTGGATGACATCTGCCCCAACAATGAGCCGACACGTGTTTCCTCCAGCCAATGATGATTTTACACGTGGAAAATCCCCATTGGTTGGGGCTGTTAACGGGTTATCAGATCCAAAACCCGACCTGATAGCTTAACGGCGTTCCGTTACGGTGGATGCCACGTGTCGGTCACCCTTGATGAAAGCACTTATGTGACACGCGATTTATTGTCATGGAAGTGGACACTTCCGTGATGATAATTTTGGTAATGTCATGGAACACTTCTACGACAGCACAGGTATGACTATCTTAATTCTGTCATAAAATCGTCATGGATGTACATGCATGACAAAAAACGTGACCTACTGTGACAAACACGTATCATCACGGAAGTGTATTTTTTTGTAGTGTATGAACCCTAGGCCTTGTTTCCTAGCATTGCAATACCGTTTGTGCTCGCTTTTATCATTAGTTACCTTGTTGTTTTTATAATTTCAGATTACAAAAACCTATATCTACCATCCATATTGCACTTGTATCACCATCTCTTCGTCGAACTAGTGCACCTATACAATTCACCATTGTATTGGGTGTGTTGGGGACACAAGAGACTCTTTGTTATTTGGTTGCAGGGTTGTTTGAGGGAGACCATCTTCATCCTACGCCTCCTGCGGATTGATAAACCTTCGGTCAGCCACTTGACGGAAATTTACTACTGTCCTACAAACCTCTGCACTTGGAGGCCCAACAACGTCTACAAGAAGAAGGTTGTGTAGTAGACATCAATGAACTGGAGCTAGTTCTGTGTCACCCTATGTTATAACTATTACATGAGGAATAGCATCCGACATAATTATCCATCACTGATCCATTGCCTACGAGCTTTTCACATATTATGCTTTGCTTATTTACTTTACCGTTGCTACTGTTACAATTACTACAAAACTGCTACTGTTACTTTTGCCACTATTACCGTTACTTCCATACTACTTTGCTACTATATACTTTGCTGCAGATACTAAGTTATCCAGGTGTGGTTGAATTGACAACTCAACTACTAATACTTGAGAATATTCTTTGGCTCCCCTTGTGTCGAATCAATAAATTCGGGTTGAGTACTCTACCCTCGAAAACTATTGCGATCCCCTATACTTGTCGGTTATCAAGACTATTTTCTGGCACCGTTGTTGAGGAGTATAGCTCTATTCTTTGAGTCACTTGGGATTTATATCTGCTGGTCACTATGAGGAACTTGAAAGACGAAAGAACTAAGATTTTTCCCTCAACTACGAGGGGAGGTAAGGAACTGCCATCTAGCTCTACACTAGATTCTCCTTCTGTTTTGAGTAAGCTTGCGACACCTAAACCTGCTAATGCTATTAATTCTGATGTGTCGCATGTTATTGATGATGCCACTTCTGCTATGCATGATACTTATGATGAAACTACTTCTATGCTTGATACTACTTTGCCATTAGGTGAATTTCTTGATGAACAACTTGCTAGGGCTAGAGAGAATGAAATTCTTGAAATTGACATCATTGAAGATAGTGATGATGAAGGTTCTCCCCCTAAGTATGAATTGCATGTTGTTCCTGAGGGTTATGTTATAGATGAAGAAACTACTAGAGATATTCTTGCTTGCAATGATAGATCTGATCTTAAGAAGTTATTAATTAAACTGAAACAGAAATCTCTAAATGCTAGAATGAAATATGACCCTGCTTTTGCTACTTCACCTATCTTTGTTACTGATAAGGATTATGAATTCTCTGTCGATCCTGAGATAATTACTTTGGTTGAATCTGATCCTTTTTATGGCAATGAATCTGAAACTGTTGTGGTACATCTTACTAAGTTAAATGATATAGTCACCCTGTTCACTAATGATGAGAAGTCTTGCTATTATTATATCCTTAAGATATTTCCATTCTCATTAAAGGGTGATGCTAAAACTTGGTTTAATTCTCTTGATCCTGGTTGTGTGCGTAGTCCCTAGGATATGATTTATTACTTCTCTGCTAAATATTTCCCTGCTCATAAGAAATAAGCTGCCTTGAGGGAAATATATAATTTTGTGCAAATTGAAGAAGAGAGTCTCCCACAAGCTTGGGGAATGCTTCTCTGATTACTTAATGCTTTGCCTGATCATCCTCTTAAGAAAAATGAAATACTTGATATCTTTTATAATGGACTAACTGATGCCTCCAAGGACCACTTGGATAGTTGTGCTGGTTGTGTTTTCAGGGAAAGAACAGTGGATCAAGCTGAATTGCTATTGAATAATATGTTGACTAATGAAAATAATTGGACTCTTCCTGAGCCAATTTCTGAGCCAATTGAGCCAACTCCTGAACCAACTCCTAAACCAACTCCGAAAAACAAAGGTGTTCTATTTATCAGTCCTGAAGATATGCAAGAGGCAAAGAAATCTATGAAAGAAAAAGGTATTAAAGCTAAAGATGTTAAGAATTTACCTCCTGTTGAAGAAATACATGGTCTTAATATACCACCTATTGAAGAAACACACTGTCTTGATAACCCGACACAGGTAGTAAAGGTAAATTCTCTCTATAGATATGATAAAGTTGAAACCCCGTCTACTAAGTTTCCTAGCTAATGTTTGGATGAATTTGATGACTTTATGGCTAGACAAGAAAACTTCAATGCTTATGTTGGTAGAGAACTAAAGAGTAATGCTTACATGATTGGACGCTTGAGTGATTATATGGCTAGGGTTAAAGGTGAACTTAAACTCATTAGTAAATATGCTTCTATGGTTACCACTCAAGCAGAACAAGTACTTAAAGCTCAAAATGATTTGCTTGATGAATTAAATAATAAACATGATTTTGTTGTTAGAGTGGCTACTAGAACTGGTAAAATGACTCAAGAACCTTTGTATCCTGAAGGCCACCCTAAGAGAATTGAGCAAGATTCTCAGAGAAAGAATGTAGATGCACCTAGTTCTTCCAAAAAGGGCAACCTGGTGCATGTAGCTCCCGCTTGCGCAGGGTCCAGGGAAGGGTCCGACCACTTTGGGTCTATAGTACGCAGCCTTTCCCAACATTTCTGTAAGAGGCTGTTTCCAGGACTTGAACCCATGACCTCATGGTCACAAGACAGCAGCTTTACCACTGCGCCAAGGCTCCCCTTCCTAGTTCTTCCAAAAAGAAGAAAAAGAAAAATGATAGGACTTTGCATGCTTCTAGTGAACCTGTTGTAGACACACCTGAGAATCCCAATGATATTTTTATCTCTAATGCTGAAACACAATCTGGTGATGAACATGAACCTAGTGATAATGTTAATGCTCAACCTAGCAATAATAATGATGTGGAGATTGAACTTGTTGTTGTTCTTGATAACCCACAATCAAAGAATCAATGTTATGATAAGAGAGACTTTGTTGCTAGGAAGCACGGTAAAGAAAGAGAACCATGGGTTCAGAAACCCATGCCTTTTCCTCCTAAGCCATCCAAGAAAAAGGATGATGAGGATTTTCAGCGCTTTGCTGAAATGATTAGACCTATCTTCTTACGTATGCGCTTAATTGATATGCTTAAAGTAAATCCTTATGCTAAATACATGAAAGATATCATTACAAATAAAAGAAAGATACCGAAAGCTGAAATTTCCACCATGCTTGCTAATTACACTTTTAAGGGTGGAATACCTAAGAAACTAGGAGATTCGGGAGTACCAACTATACCTTGCTCCATTAAAAGAAATTATGTTAAAACTGCTTTATGTGATCTTGGAGCCAGTGTTAGTGCTATGCATCTCTCTTTATATCGTAGACTTGAATTGAATAAGTTGACACCTACTGAAATATCTTTGCAAATGGCCGATAAATCAACTACTATACCTGTCGGTATTTGTGAGGATGTGCCTGTTGTGGTTGCAAACGTTACTATTTTAACAGACTTTGTTATTCTTGATATTCCTAAGAACGATAGTATGTCGATTATCCTTGGTAGACCCTTTTTGAATACTGCAGGGGCTGTTATTGATTGCAACAAAGGCAATGTCACTTTTCATTATAATGGTAATGAGCATATGGTACACTTTCCGAGGAAACAACCTCAAGTTCATAGCATCAATTCTATTGGAAAAAATCCAACTATCATTATTGGAGGTTTTGAATTTCCTTTTCCTACCGTCAAGAAGAAATCTGATATTCTTATTATTGGGGATGTGCATATCCCCGTTGAGGCAATCTAGTGTTATTCAAAATTTCTCCGGTTCCATGTTATTCGAAATTAGTTTGTTAACAAGACTTGATCAACCTTGTTAGTGGATTCCTTTTGATGAGCATGAGATGGATGAAGTTAGAAGGCACAACCTTCTGTACCTTTTTTTTCCTTTCTGTTATTAGAATAAATAAAGTAAAAATAGTATTTTCTGTCTGTTTTCTGAATTATCCATGCAATAAAAAAATACCTGAAAATAAAAGGTCTCCAAATGCCCTGCCAATTTAGTATGATTTTTTCTGGAATATTTGAGAATATTTGGCACTGAGAACACGGCAGGGGGAGCTGGCACCTGGTCACGAGGGTCCAGGGCGCGCCCCCTGCCTCGTGGGCCCATGGTGCCCCCCCTACACTTATTCCTGCACCCACACACTTCATCTTCCTCCCAAAAAAATCACCATCCAGCTCAAGCACGAGTTCTAGCTCATTTTGCTGCGATTTTCGATCTCCTTGCTCAAAGCTCCATTCACAAAACTGCTTTGGGAGATTGTTCCTTGGTACGTGACTCCTCCAATGGTCCAATTAGTTTTTGTTCTAGTGCTTTATTTATTGCAAATTTTTGCTGCCTAGGTGACCCTGTTCTTGAGCTTGCATGTTAAATTTATGAGGTCCCAAGTAATTTTAATGCATGATATAGGCTCTAGGCACTTGTGGGAGTAGTTCCTATCAGTTTTATTGAGTTTGATTCACTTTTATTTTGAGTTACTAAAAATTTCAGAAATTTTCAGAAAATGATCAAGGGAGTTTTGAGGGGCTCTTGTAGCCAAGGATCCAAGGATAAACAAGCTAAGGAGAAAGAAAAGGCCAAGTATAATCTTCCTCGCGTGGCGGAAGTACGGCCATGTGAATGGCCTTGTGATGATTTCTTGAGAGCAGCCGAGATTTATGATGACTTTTATTCTTTGGCTGATAATGCGGGCCTCACCGACTTCCTCCACGACCGGATTGAACAGTATCTCTTACTCACCAATACTTTCATGCAAAACTTCTACTATTATCCTAAGAATTCACCTCCTTCAGTAGCTTTCCATTTATATGATGTGGCTAGGGAGATGTCATTACGTGATTTTTGCACGGTCTGCAGAATACCCTTTGAGGGTAGCTTAGAGGAACCACATCGTAAAGATGTGGATGGTTTTATTGATACTATTACTGTAGAGGAATCGAGGAAGGTTTTTGATGCAAGAGTTACTAGCATACATTTTCCTGTTTTATGCTACTTTGCCATATTTGCTAGTCGATGCTTAATTGGTCGCGGAAACTGTGGAAACCTCAGTGTTCCCAATGTTATTATTTTGTTCCATGCTTTATTTCATCACAACTCTTTTTGTATGGGTGCTATTATTGCTAAACGGTTAAGTCTGAATCATACAAAGGGCCCCATCTTTGGAGGTATCTATGTTGCACGCCTTGCTGAACATTTCAGGATACCTATTAGGCATTTTGAGAAGGAAGAAAAATTGTTGCCCCCTACTTTTCTAGATTACAAGAGCATGGTAGCACATGAGTTTATTGTTAACAATGATGATAAGATGCTTCTATATAACCTGAGATTTAAAAGAAACACAATGAGATTATTATCTTGCTTGCACCCTCTTTGTTTGATTTAACTGCAGGCCATTACCTCGTCTTCCCAGCGGCCGTTTACGCGCACCGAGGCCAGACATCAGCTCCAGAGCCTGAGCCAGAACCACCATTTGACCCTTATCGTCCATCATCTTATCAGTGGGATCCGGAGCAGATCGCCAGCCAGTGGCAGTACGATGACACTCCTCGGTACACCGGGGAGAGTAGCCGCGATCCATGGGCATAGACCAACTTAGGCCAAAAGCCTAAGCTTGGGGGAATGCGTATTTCTCACCGACATTAAATTTATGTTCACACACTCATTCTAGTTGTCGGTGCTCATACTTTTTCATTGTATTATCCATGCTAGTTTATTTTCTTTTTCTAGCTTTCTTCTTGTGTGTTTGATAAACCTTAAGAAAAACAAAAAAAATTAGTTGGTTTAATTTCCATGCTTGTAAAACCTAAAAAGATTTCTCGTTCTTCTTTTGCTTGTTGGGAGATTTCTGTGTAAATAGTTTTATTTTCTTTTCTTTCCTTTGGTGGTCGAGAGGAGATGACCATAATGAAAATGCTTAGTGGCTCTCATATGCATGATTGTTGATTTAACCAAGAGCCCATATTACCTTGTCTTCTCCCTTGAATTGAATGCTTGCAGATTCCAGCTTAGTCCAATGCAAGTGCACTATTATATTATCCACACCATTCGGTCGTGCAAGTGAATGGCAATAATGACGATATATGATGGACTTATTGAGATGAGAGAAGCTAGTATGAACTCGACCTCTCTTGTTTTTATAAATATGATTAGTTCATCATTCCTGATTCAGCCTATTATGAATAAACATGTTTGCAATGACAATTAGATATCATAGTTACTTATGCCATGCTTAATTAGCTAGGAGCTTATAATGGTTTACCTTGCGTGCCAACATGCTATTAAAATGGTTGTGATGTGGTATGATAGGGTGGTATCCTCCTTTGAATGATTCGAGTGACTTGACTTGGCACATGTTCACGCATGTAGTTGAAACAAAATCAACATAGCCTTCACGATATTTATGTTCATGGTGGATTATATCCTACTCATGCTTGCACTCGGTGTTGATTAATTTTAATGCATGTTCATGACTGTTGTTGCTCTCTCAGTTGGTCGCTTCCCAGTCTTTTGCTAGCCTTCACCTGTACTAAGCGGGAATACTGCTAGTGCATCCAAACTCCATAAACCCCAAAGTTATTCCATATGAGTCCACCATGCCTTCCTATATGTGGTACTTACCTGCCGTTCCAAGTAAATTTGTATGTGACAAACTCCAAACCTTCAAATGAAATTTTGTTTTGAATACTCGAGCAGCTCATGTATCAACTAGCGTTGTCTGTATCTTCCATGCTAGGTGGGTTATTCTCAAGAGGAGTGGACTCCGCTCCTCATTCACGAGAAAATGGCTGGTAACCGGGATGCCCAGTACCATGATCAAAAAGATCAAATCAAATCAAAATAATTAAACAAAACTCCCCAAGGATTGTTGCTAGTTGGAGGCACCCTTTGTTTCGGGAAAGCCATGGATTGATGCTTGTTGGTGGTGGGGGAGTATAAACTTTACCACTCTGTTTGGGAACCGCCTATAATGTGTGTAGCATGGAAGATATCGAGATCTCATAGTTGTTATGTTGACAGTGAAAGTATACCGCTCAAAATGTTATTCATCTCTATTTCAAAATCGAGCTCTAGCACCTCTACGAAGGGCCTATCTATTTATTTTTATGTTGAGTCATCACCCTCTTATTAAAAAGCACCCGCTGGAGAGCATCACTGTCATTTGCATGCATTACTATTAGTTTATATTGGGTATGACTATGACTGGATCTCTTGTACCATGAATTACAATGTTTAGTCAGTCCTTGATCTTTAAAGGTGCTCTGCATTTATGTTCTGCGGTCTCAGAAAGGTCTAGCGAGATACCATCTTGTTATATCATATTATGATTGTTTTGAGAAAGTGTTGTCATCCGAGATTTATTATTATTGCTCGCTAGTTGATTATGCCATTGATATGAGTAAACATGAGACCTAAGTGTTATTGTGAATATGGTTAGTTCATAATCTTTGCTGAAAACTTGAATGTTGGCTTTACATATTTGCAACAACAAGAGCAAACAGAGTTTGTAAAAGTTTTATTTATCACTTTCAGTTTGTCAACTGAATTGCTTGAGGACAAGCAAAGGTTTAAGCTCGGGGGAGTTGATACGTCTTCGTTGTATCTACTTTTCCAAACACTTTTGCCCTTGTTTTGGACTCTAACTTGCATGATTTGAATGGAAATAACCCGGATTGACGCTGTTTTCAGCAGAACCGCCATGGTGTTATTTTTGTGCAAAAATAAAAGTTCTTGGAATGACCTGAAAATCCACGGAGCAACTTTTCAGAATAAATAAAAAATACTGGCGAACGAATTAGTGTCAGGGGGGCCACACCCTGTCCACGAGGATGGGGGCGCGCCCCCTCCCCCTGGGTGCGCCCCCCTGCCTCGTGGGCCCCCTGGACGTCCACCGACCTCAACTCCAACTCCATATATTTGCTTTCACGGGGGAAAAAATCAGAGAAAGTTTCATCGCATTTTATGATACGGAGCGCCGCAAAGCCCTAATCTCTCTCGGGAGGGCTGATCTGGAGTCCGTTCGGGGCTCCGAAGAGGGGGATTCATCGATGTCGCCATCATCAACTATCCTCCATCACCAATTTCATGATGCTCACCGCCATGCGTGAGTAATTCCATCGTAGGCTTTCTGGACGGTGATGGGTTGGATGAGATTTACCATGTAATAAAGTTAGTTTTGTTAGGGTTTGATCCCTAGTATCCACTATGTTCTGAGATTGATGTTGCTATGACTTTGCTATGCTTAATGCTTGTCACTAGGGCCCGAGTGCCATGATTTCAGATCTGAACCTATTATGTTTTCATGAATATATGTGAGTTCTTGATCCTATCTTGCAAGTCTGTAGTCACCTATTATGTGTTATGATCCGACAACCCCGAAGTGACAATAATCGGGATACTTCTCGATGATGACCGCAGTTTGAGGAGTTCATGTATTCACTAAGTGCTAATGCTTTGGTCCGGTACTCTATTAAAAGTAGACCTTAATATCCCTTAGTTTCCATTAGGACCCCGCTGCCATGGGAGGGTAGGACAAAAGATGTCATGCAAGTTCTTTTCCATAAGCATGTATGACTATATTCGGAATACATGCCTACATTACATTGATGAACTGGAGCTAGTTCTGTGTCACCCTATCTTATAACTATTACATGAGGAATCGCATCCGACATAATTATCCCTCACTGATCCATTGCCTACGAGATTTTCACATATTGTGCTTTGCTTATTTACTTTACTGTTGCTACTGTTACAATTACTACAAAACTGCTACTGTTACTTTTGCCACTGTTACCGTTACTTCCATACTACT
The DNA here is from genome assembly GCF_018294505.1 of Triticum aestivum. Lineage (NCBI taxonomy): Eukaryota > Viridiplantae > Streptophyta > Magnoliopsida > Poales > Poaceae > Triticum > Triticum aestivum. The sequence goes on along the minus strand of NC_057810.1, from coordinate 57,433,178 downwards.
TTGCTACTAAATACTTTGCTGCAGATACTAAGTTATCCAGGTGTGGTTGAATTGACAACTCAACTGCTAATACTTGAGAATATTCTTTGGTTCCCCTTGTGTCGAATCAATAAATTAGGGTTGAATATTCTACCCTCGAAAACTGTTGCGATCCCCTATACTTGTGAGTTATCAGCACCAACCGGGACTAAAGGGGGGCATTGGTCCCGGTTGGTGCCACGAACCGATACCAATGTCTCGCTTGCCACGAACTGGTACCAATTGCCCCCTTTAGTCCCAGTTGGTACCACCAACCGGGACCAAAGGTCTCCTTTTCCCGCCCTTTGGGCTCCTGAAAAGAGACCTTTGGTCCCGGTTGGTAGGACGAACCAGAACCAAAGGGGGCCATTGGTCCCGGTTTGTGCCACGAACCGGGACCAAAGGTTTTGCTATATAAGCAAACACTTAGCATTTTTCAGATTCATCTCTGCAGTTGCCCCCGACGACGCCTTCAGGTTGCCCGAGCTCGTCGTGTTGACGCTGTCGACGCCCTCTGCCCCGTCGACGCTGTCAGGCTGCTCGCCCTCACCGTCGACGCCCTCACCCCTGCCCTGACCACACCGCCATTGTCGTGCCTCTGCCTCCCGCATACTACCTCGACCACTCCGTCGTCGCCCCTGCCCCGACCATGCCACCGTCGCCGCCCTCTACCCTCACACCGCCGCCGCCACCGCCATGCCCCTGCCCCTGCCCTGGCCATGCCGCACCTCTCCTCGGTCCGGTCGGCACCCCTTCCTCCCTGTCCTCCTCCCCAAGCACGCCCGGCCACGCCCCTGCCCTGGCCCGCCCCCACCGTTGTCATCATCGACGCCCTCGCCGCCCCCACCGTCGCCCTTGTCGGCCGCCCCCGCTCTGAGCCGCCGCCACCCTGGCTCTGTTTTTTTAATTTTTTATATGATGAATTTTTTGTTCATATATATATGCAATGTATATATGTATGTATGTGGCTATATGTATGTAGATGTTCATAATGTATTATTATTTTTTCAGAGCATTTCTTTGTTTAGAGCATTTTTTGTTCATATATGTATTTTTTTGTTCATATGTGTATTAATGTTTTTGTTCATATATGTATTTTTTTTCATGTATATATGTATGTGGCTATGTATGTACAGATGGATAGCATTTTTTTTCATGTACGTATTGTCGTTGTCGATATACCCCCTCCCAGATAACTTCGACATGAGGGGGGGTCGATATACCCCCTCCCCGATAACATTTTTTCCATGTATGTATGTTGTCATTGTCGATATACCCCCTCCCCGATAACTTCGACATGAGGAGAAGAAGAAGGAGAAGAAGAGGAGAGGAAGAAGAGGAAAAAAATAAGAAGAGGAAGAAGAAAATAAAAGAGGAGAAGAAGAAGGAATAGAGGAGAAGAAGAAATAGAATTTTTTTATTCTTCTCCTCTATTCCTTCTTCTTCTCCTTTTTTTCTTCTATTTTTTCTTCTATTTCTTCTTCTTCTTCTCCTCCTCTTTTTTGTCTTCTTCTTCCTCTTCTTATTTTTTATCAGGAACGAGGGTGTCGAGGATCGCCGAGCGGTCGAGGGTCGCCGAGGGGTCGAGGGTCGATGGTCGGGAACTAGGGTAGAGGGTCGTGGGTCACCGAGACGTCGGAAGGAGAAGAAGAAGGAGAAGAAGACGAGAGGAAGAAGAGGAGAAAAAAATAAGAAGAGCAAGAAGAAAAAAGAGGAGAAGAAGGATAGAGGAGAAGAAGAAAAAATATAAAAAATCTATTTTTTCTTCTTCTACTCTATTCCTATTTCTATTTTTTTTCTTCTTCTCCTCCTCTTTTTTTCTTCTATTTTTTCTTCTTCTTCTTCTTCTCCTCTTTTTTTTCTTCTTCTTCCTATTCTTACTTTTTACCGGGAACGAGGGTGTCGAGGATCGTCGAGCGGTCGAGGGTCGGGAACTAGGGTAGAGGGTCGAGGGTCGATGGTCATTGAGGGGTCGAGGGTCAAGGAGCGCCGAGGGGTCGAGAGGGGGACATCGATCAACCCCCTCTCACTCGACCAACTCTCGAGGACACCCAAACCCTACAAAAAACATTGTCAATCTCCTTGGGGAACATAATCCGTGACAGACGTGATGTCTTGTCGTTATTTCTCAACGACACCGATGGTCTGGAAGGAGAGGAAGCAGGCTACGGTGATCGAACAATGGAGGAGGAAAGTCATGGTCATGATGGCTCCGGCGACCTAATGCCGATGGAAGAAGGGGACCGTGATGTCGCCTTTGGTGACCGAACGGAGTCGGGATCAGCTGTTGCAAAGTCCGACAAGGTATTTTTTAATTAAGCCTGTGCCGACTAGCTAATTGATGCATTAATTGTTTTGGTATGTACATATATTAACTCTTCTTTCTTCTTTTATAGCCCTCCGGATCGAGCCAAACTTCGGTAACGAGACGAGACACAAAGAAAAGGTTGCGCCAGGATGAAAGGTTCGCGATCACAGCAATTGCGGGCGATGGCCAACCGATTGAACCCATCCGGACCAAGGAAGCATTTTTTGCTCAGTGCGGGGTTTTTGTTAGGGACATGATCCCGATCAGCATCCACCAATGGAATAAGCCTAAGAACAAAGACCCTCATGTTTCTTATGTCGAAGATAGACAACAAGATGACCTTTGGAACGCGCTGAAGGAAAATTTCACCCTACCGCCCGAGGAGGATCCGGATAAGCCAGTTATAGAGCCATTGGTCAAGGCTCATGCTCTCAATAAGATGGCATATCTATTCCGGAGGTGGAAGAATGAGTTGAAATCAACGTATGTCAACAAAGAGAAGACTCCAGAATTCACCGGCCGATTTGAGAAGATAAGAGATCACTGGCCCGCATTTGTGGCCCACAAGACATCGGAGAAGAGTAAGAAAATGTCAGCGACAAACAAGAAAAATGCTGCAAAGAAGGAGCATCACCATCACACGGGGTCAGGTGGCTACGTCAAAGCCCGGCCGTTGTGGGACAAGGCTGAGAATGACCTGATTGCTAAAGGGGTCGAACCAACGACATTGAACTGGCCAGACCGTTCAAGGACTTGGTTCTTCGGGGTTGGGGGAACCTTGGACCCTGAAACAGGGAAGTGTGTTTGGACGGACGAGCAACTTGAAATACCCGTCAAGAAGCTTCAAAAGTATATCGATGCAGCGTAGCAAGGGACGTTCATTCCCGACAGAGAGAAGGACGAGCTCACAGAGGCCCTCGGGAATCGTGAGCACCCTGGATGAAGACGAGGCACGCCAGGCTTTGTTGCGTGGAAGGTTGGGTTTCCCGGCGCAGGCGGTTACAAAACCCAAGAGAGGAGGAGGAAAGTAGAGCTGGGCGAACTGCAGAAGCTGAATTCAATGGTACGAAAGCTAGAGGAACACAAGTTGACAGCCAGCAACCTGCCCAAGCTACCCCAGAAGTTATCCCGCCCTCTCAGTGGAGAAGCAGCGTGGCTTCCACCGAGCTTGTTCAGCAGCCTGACTTCATGGCTCCTAGCTACCCCGTGGATGATATCACGGAGGCTCAATGGTGCCAGCTTACGACGCAATGGCGGAACCTCAAAGTCAAGGCGGCTGTCGGCTCTATTGCACCTCCTGAACCCGACACAACTTTTTACTGCCTTCTGATTCCACAAGGCTATGTTGTTGTGATGGTGGATGAAATAACAGAGGGATTTGAGGAGCTCTAGCTTGACCACCCTATAGGTGAAGGGGAGACTCAGCTGGGTCTTGCTCTGAAGACTCCATGTCTATGGCGGAAGGAGCACATCAAGCTTCTGAACTTGACGCCTCCGCCTACTCCTCCTCCTCCGGCGAGTCAGGGCACTCCGCCTCCTCCTCCTCCTCCTCCTCCTCCTCTGGTGAGTGATCAGGACACTCCGCCTCCTTCTCCAACGCGTGAGGGCGGCACTCCGCCTCCTTCCCCGCCTGCTCTGGTGCGTTCGAGCATCCCGCCTCCTCCTCTGCCTCGTCAGCAATGGCAGAACACAGACGCCGCCGCTCTGGCTGCTCTAGCGCGTCTGACCACTTCGCCTCCTTCTACTACTCGTCAGCAGCAAAGGAAGAGAGCCACCGCCGCTCCGACGTCTAGCAGTACAGCCAGAGGCGGGAGGCAATATAGATTCGGTCCATCTCTCAAGCCTGTAGAGAAGTTACCATACGAGATGACCATGGAGGAAAATGTGAAGATCCTTGAAGCCCAAGTGAAGGACTTCTTTGAAACGTGAAGAGCTATGAAACATCCACCTCTGGAGGAGAAGATAGATCCCATGAAAGCGAAGCGCACTATCAATGCCCTGAAGCGACCACCACCACCTTCGCCGGATAACAACCATCTCCGCAGTCTTAAAAAGACATTGCAAGAAGCACGCCGGTCGGGAAGTACTTCAACTGACAAAAGGTTAAAAGAACGAAGAAGTGGGAAAAAATTCCCCAGCTCGGAGAACAGGAGAACCAATCATTCCCCCCGCTCAAGGTGTCTAGCGATATCGTCACAAATCAGCCACTGATGCTGCCCGGTACCAATCCTGGTGATTACCTACCCGACGATGTACATTTTGATACAATGGAGGTGGACGAATTCAAATACCACTATGGGAAGCCTCTCGTCAAATATGAAACTCTTGCTCTAACAACGATGATGTGAAGATTCCATGAATGGTACATGAAAACCTGCAGCGAGTCTGGGAAGGATGCTTTGTCGATGAGAATTAAAGAGGACCACGACTTCATTGGCCAAGAACTGTTAACTGTTGATTTTGAAGAGTTTTTCCAGTTCTACAATCAACAGGCCCTTGACAAATCACTTGTGGCTTGCTACTGTCTGTAAGTACTACTTTATGTAATTAAGCCTCTATATATATAGCTCAGCTCTTTCATTGCATGTATATATAATTATCCTCACTATATTATGCAGATTGAAGATCATCGAATGTAGAAAAGCACAAATCTATGAAACTGGGTTCATTAACCCAAATGTCATACATGAATGGACGGTTCAAAAGAATGTCACAGAAACCGAGGACAACTTGCTACAATCGTTGCTCAAAAATCAAACCAAAGATAAAATACTCTTTCTTTACAACTTCAAGTGAGTGTTACTGTCTTGTGCATATTCGGTTTCCCTTATTACTTGAGGTTATAGTCATGTAACTGATGAGTTATGCATGCGTGCGCAGCTTCCACTTTATTCTCCTAGTGATTAAGCTTGAGAAGGGAGAAGTAACCGTCTTAGACTCGAGACGAAAAGATCCCGAGGACTATGCGGGCATGACTCGAATGCTCCAGAAGTAAGTTCAGTCGATCATTATCGAACCATATCGGCAACTTTGTTCATTTCCTGATATCAAGTAATTATTTTCTTTGTCTGGCAGGGTTTGGAAAGAATTCACCACAATTTCTCCGGGACTACCGACTGAGATGACATTTAAACACCCGAAAGTAAGTACTACTACCTAGTTCTGTGTATCTCCCATTGATTCTAGCTAGATTCATCAATACCATTTAGCATGCCTGCTTATCAGTTTGATTAACTTCTATTTCTCGTAAAGTGCTTGTGTCAGGAACAAGGAAATGATTTATGTGGATACTACGTTTGCGAGTTCATCTACAACGAGACGGCCAACAATAAGCGGGGCTACTCTGAAAAATAGTATGAAGTGCGTAAGCAAAAATATTCACAATTGTATTTTATTACCATCACTTGTGTTGAGTTTCATTCATACCAATGTATTGACCCTCTTCTTCCATTTAGATCTGGCAGCTGCGGGATGGGCTCCTACCACATGATCGCATAAAAGCAATTCAAGAGGAATTGGCGGGATTCTTTCTTGACCATGTCATCAATAAAGCCGGAGAATACCATGTGGAAATTGACTTCAGATATTAGGGATTGTAATAGATCTTATATTGTATATATGTAGCTAGTAGCGTCGGATAGATATACGAAAACTTGTTGTTTGACCAATCTCTCGGAGAAGGAGAGGTCGATCACTTCTCTCTGTATATGTTCATGACGATCTTCTATACTTAATGGTTTCCTTCATTTTCTTACTAGCTAGCGTGTCCAGTCCTCTCTATACATATAGTACGTAGCGTCGACTAAGCACAGAGATAAGAGAGGTCACCGCTCTCTATTAGCTAGCTAACACAATATATGAAACCCCTAATTAAATTAACCCTCCAACCCCCCCCCCCCAAACCCCCCTTTAAAAAAACAAAAACCCCAGCTCCTGAGCCACTGACGCGTGGATGAAGGCCCTCCTACCGGGGCTCGCCACAGCGGCCACGTGGAGCCCCACCTGTCCCGGTTCATGAGCGAACCGGGACTAAAGGTCATGGGCTTTAGTCCCGACCCTTTAGTCCCGGTTCCAGAACTAGGACAAATGGGCCTCTGGAACCGGGACAAATGGGCCTTTTTCCACTAGTGCTGATATTTGTAATGGAGAAGCAAATTGATGCTTGGATTGAATGGTGCTGAAAAACAGAGGACATTTCGTACAACATGGTGACCTTAAAAAGGGTTATGGCATTACCATGTTAATTTCTCCTATATCTTTTAGCTATTTTTATTCTATAATAGCATTATCTATACAGATAGTGGCGGCATCATTATCCCTTGAAATATTTGTTTAGGATAGCAATAGAGTGGGTCTTATGTACCATTCTTTTTTGCAAATTCTGACCTTGGAAATCCGAATAGGAAAAGGAAAAAAAGTCGAACGGGATGCCATCTAGTATGAATCTTGCAGAATATCAAACATAGGAATTACTATGTACCTCAGTGTACAAACCAATCTGTGTGAGGATGGTGCGCTTCTATTTTGTTGAATATATTATGTAGGCCTACATGCATGTATATGGTTAGGATAATCTCCTACCGGCTCCGCCTCTAGTTTTCTTGTATAGATGAGGCTGAGGGCTTCCCTTGTACTTATATACGTGCGTTGTGCACTCGATCAATATCGAGAGTTGCATTGCCTTCCAACATTGTATCTGTTTCCTTCCGATCCTAGCTTCCGCCTAGCCCTAGCTGCGCTGTCACCGCCGCTCCCTGCTGCCGCCGCCGAGCCTCACCTTCGCCGCCGCGCGCGCCTATCTCCTCCCTTCCCTCCCCGATCGCCATATCTACCTTCCCGATCACCACAACCCTCCCGATTGCCCCTCCCCTCCCGATCGCCCCCACCCTCTTGTCCCGATCACCCAAACCCTTCCCGCGCCACCGCTCCTTTCTACCGCCGCGCCAACCCCTCCTCCTCCACAGATGGCCTCCCCACACTCTTCGTCTCCCTCCCGACAAACCCCTTCGACGGTCCGACTCCTCCTCCGGTGGGGTCATTCGCAATCTTGACATCTTCGCTCGCGTGCCCATCATCCTAGACTACACCAACTCCACTTACTACGCCTGGAAAACCTATTTCCCCCTCGTCTTCTGCGAGTACCACCTCATCGACCATGTTGATGGCTCTGTCGACTCCGACCTCATGTTCGCGGACGACGACTGGGTGACCATCAACACCGCCATCACCTGCTGGCTGTACCAAACCATCTCCAATGACATCTTCCACACCATCGTCTGCGACACGGATGACGCGCAGACGGTGTGAGCGAAGCTGAACGGGCTCTTCACCGACAACGCCCTCCAGCACCGCGTGTTCCTCCAGCAGAATTTTTTTTGGCTGCCATCAACATGACTCATCTATCGACGACTATTGTATGTGCCTTAAGAAACGTGCTGACGAGCTCCGTGACCTTGGGGCGAGGGTCTCAGACGAGCTCCTTCTTAGCATGCTCACCGCCGGCCTAAGTGAAGAATTCAGCAACGCCATCTCCAACCTCACGTTTCTTCCGGACTCGACCTTTCCTAGGGTTGTGGCCTACCTTCGGTTGGAGGAGAGGAGGACGAAGATGGTGAAGTCCCAGGCCACGCACACGGCGCTCTCCGCGGGAACTTCTCGCGCCGCCCCTCCCACAGCCCCACAACCGCCGCGCTTCCCGCCTCCGCCGACGGCCTCCTACTTCCCGGCGCCCCAGCAGCCGAACTACCAACCGCCACCCCCTGCCAATGATCGGCGTTGTGGGGGGCGCCGCCGCAAGAAGCAGCAGCAGCAAAACGGCGCCGGGGGGCGCCCCGCCAGCCGCAGCAGCAACAGCTGCCCTCGGCCCCCTGGGAGGCTGCACCTAACCCCTGGACCAGGGTGGTCCACGTGTACACGATGCCTGTGCCGCGGGACCCCAAACCAACCGGCATCCTCGGCCCCCACCCTGGCGCCCATCAGGCTATGTACGCCGCCCCAGGTGGCTACCCCGCCGCCCCGCCTACGTACGTCGCGTCGGGTGGCTACCCTGGCGCCGCGCCCTTGCCGCAGCCGCTGCTCTCTCGCTGGCACCCTGGGATCCGGACCTCCTCGCGGCGCTTCACTCCGCTCCTACACCCAACACATACACCGGAGGCGGCGGCTAGTATATGGATACCGGGGCTACCACGCACATGACTTCCAACCCCGGTAATCTCACCTCTGCATATCCAGTTTGTACCACATGTCGTATCACTGTTGGGGATGGATCATCCCTTCCCATTACTCATGTCGGTCATGGTTCTTTTCCATTTAACTCCATGCCTATACATCTGTCTAATGTCTTAGTTTCACCTGATTTAGTCGCAAATCTTATTTCCGTTCGTTCTCTTACACGTGAAAATCCTATAACTGTTGAATTTGACGAAGTTGGTTTTTCTGTCAAGGACGCCCGTACCCGTATGGTACTCCACTGATGTGACAGCTCGGACGGCCTCTACCCGGTCCACTCCAACACCACCACCACCTCCACTCCATTCGGCCTCTTCGTCACTGTGGACCTTTGGCATGCTCGGCTGGGATATCCGAACCCCGCCACCCTTCGTCATATTCTTAGGACTTTTTCGTTCACGTGTAATAAAACCGATGATCATACTTGTCACGCTTGTCGCATAGGCAAGCATGTACGCCTTCCGTTTAGTGCGTCCTCATTGGTGGTGTCGTACCCATTTGAGTTGATTCATAGTGACTTATGGACATCTCTTGTTGCCAGTAATACGGGGTTTTTATACTATCTTGTCATACTTGACGATTTTTCGCATTATGTGTGGACCTTCTCGTTGCGGAGAAAATCCGATGCACTCTCCTTTCTCTCCACCTTTTACTCCTATATATGTCGCTACATAGTTTGGGCGCCCCATTCATGCGTTGCAGATTGACAACGGGAAGGAGTTCGACAACGTCGGGGTTCTCACCCTCCTTGCCACACATAGCACGATTCTTTGTCTCACCTGCCCGTATACCTCCCAACAAAATGGTCGTGCCGAACGGATTCTCCACACCCTCAATGATTGTGTGTGTACCCTTCTCGTCCATGCTAACGTCTCGCCCCGGTTTTGGCCGGACGCCCTCGCCACCGCCTCTCTCCTTATTAACATTCGTCCGAGTCGTGCTCGTGGGAATTTTGCACCACACCATCTTCTCTTCGGTACCCCTCCCTCCTATGACGACCTTCGTGTTTTTGGGTGTCTCTATTATCCCAGCATCGCCTCCACCACTCCTCACAAACTCGCACCTTGCTTCGTGGCATGCATCTTTCTCGGATACCGACCAAACACCAAAGGCTACTATTGCTACGACCTGGTTCCCCACCGAGTTTTCACTTCATGGCATAACGAGAGGTCTTTTCCCTTTTACTAGGTACCGCCGTCGGACGACTCGCCATCATCACCTGCGCCCGCCAACGCTGCTCATGGTGGCCGCTCCCACACGCTCGGGCCTCCTCCCGGCTTCGGGCCCTCCCGGTTTCGGCGCCCCTGCTGCGCCTGGGCCCTCGTCTGGGTCCGTGGTGCTGGACCCGCCGCCCTCGCCTGCCATGCCAGGCTCTTCGGCCAAACCGGTCGCGCCATCGCCGGCGGCCACGGCGCCCCCAACTCCCGTCGAGTCCACAGCCTCGTCAGCGAGTGCTTCGGCATCACCGGTGATCCCGACGGGCTCTTCTTCGCCTCGCCCTCAGTGGATCCTTCTTCGCCGGTGGACCCGTCGGCACCACCGACCCCACCAGCTGCCCGCATGGTCACCCGTGCTCACGCCGGCATCCACCGCCCCAACACGCGTTACTCCACGGATGAGTACCTCCTCGTTGCCTCGACATCCGAGCCATCACCCCTCCCGTCGTAAGCTTGAGCCACGCTTTGCGATCCACATTGGCTCGCTGCAATGCAGGAGGAGTTTGATGCGCTGTTGCATAACCGCACCTGGCAGCTCATCCCGCGACCCCCCCCCCCCATACCAACATCCTCACCGGCAAGTGGGTCTTCAGGCATAAGACTCGTCCTGACGGGTCTCTCGGTCGTTAGAAGGCCCGTTGGGTGGTTCGCGGGTTCCGTTAGCGCGCTGGAGTCGACTTTACTGACACCTTTGCCCCGGTTGTCAAATCAGGCACGATTCGCGCGATTCTTCAGCTCGCGGTCTCTCACGCCTGGCCGGTGCATCAGATGGATGTGTCGAACGCATTCTTGCATGGCCATCTCTCCGAGTAGGTCTTTTGTCAGCAGCCCAGTGGCTTCGTCGATGCGGCTCATCCAGACCACGTATGTCTGCTCTCCCGCTCTTTGTACGGGTTGAAGCAAGCCCCTCGAGCTTGGTACCAGCGCATCGCCGCCTTCCTGCAGCAGCTTCGGTTCCGAGCTACTCGCTTCGATGCCTCGCTGTTTGTCTACCACCAGGGTCAGGCAACTGCTTACCTGCTCCTCTATGTCGATGACATCATCCTAAAGGCTTCCTCGCCCGAGCTCCTTCGACAACATACTGCTCGCCTCAGCGCCGAGTTCGCCATTAAGGACCTCGGCCCGTTGCACTACTTCCTCGGCATTGAGGTGGTGCAATGCGCCGACGGGTTCTTTCTTCACCAGCAGCAGTATGCTCAGGACCTTCCTGAGTGGGCAGGCATGCTTAATTGTAAGCCTATGCCCACGCCTATCGACACGCACTAGTAGAAAAAGGGTCAAATGTGAGACACATTAGTCCCAATTTGCATTTGAGCCGGCACTAATGTGTCCATTAGTGCCGGTTCAAATGGCTAGGCGGGAGGAGATCTTTAGTACCGGTTCAGTGCGAACCTTTAGTACTGGTTCATGCCACGAAACGGTACTAAAGATGCTAGGGCCCAGCCAGCACCTTTAGTACCGGTTCGTGGAACGAACCGGTAGTAAAGAGGTTGTGGCAGGCTGTTTTTAGTCCCACCTCGCTCCCCTAGCAAGATTTTTACCACCTTAAGTATGTTACTTCTCAAACTATCACAAGCATTTGGTCTTCATTGAACTCTATGTGTATAATTTGTGGACTCAATATGAGTCTTCACCGGTTTCTAAACCGTTGAGGACTCATATTGACAATTCAGATTGTACACAAAAAGATCATTGATAATCAATGTATTTTTATGTATATTTTTACATGTTTACGCCCTCACGCTCTCCACTCACTCGGTCTCCCCCTCAATCCCCCGTGCCGGTTCTCCCCCGTCGGCCGCCACTCACTTCAAAACTGGACGCACTTCATGTACAAACTAGACAATCTCTTTCGGAGTATCAGGGTTTCGGACGAGAACTCATTTGTTACACGGGCACTTCATTTTTTTAAACTTATTTGAACTCCAGAATTTTTTTGAGCAGGCATTATGTAGCATTCGAAGCGACGTCATCAATTGCCAACACGTTCTGACATCATTTGCTATTTTTCAGTCACCAATTTGTTTAGATCAGAGCTAAATGAACGTGAAATTGAAAATCACTACAAAACTAACTCTGAAAATGTTGAAGGTATCATCATTTCACCCGCATAGCATGTGCGAAAGAGTAGAGAGGGTCACGGCAAAAACTGGACGCACTTCGTGTACAAACTGGACAATCTCTTTCAGAGTATCAGGGTTTCGGACAAGAACTCATCTGTTACACGGGCACTTCATTTTTTTAAACTTATTTGAACTCCAGACTTTTTTGCGTTCAGTATGTAGCATTCAAAGCAACGTCATCAATTTCCAACATGTTCTGACATCATTTGCTGTTTTTTAGTCATTTACCAATTTGTTTACAGAGCTAAATGACCATGAAACAGTAAATCACAACGAAATGAACTCAGAAAATGTTGAAACTTGGCATGGTATCATCATTTCACCCGCATAGCATGTGCGAAAGAGTAGAGAGTGTCATGGCAAAAACTGGACGCACTTCGTGTACAAACTGGACAATCTCTTTCGGAGTATCAGGGTTTCGGACGAGAACTCATCTGTTCCACGGGCACTTCATTTTTTTAAACTTATTTGAACTCCAAACTTTTTTTGAGCCGGCATTATGCAGCATTCGAAGCGACGTCATCAATCTCCAACACGTTCTGACATCATTTGCTGTTTTTCAGTCACCAATTTGTTTAGATCAGAGCTAAATGACCGTGAAATTAAAAATCACTACAAAACGAAAACTGAAAATGTTGAAGGTATCATCATTTCACCCCGCATAGCATATGCAAAAGAGTAGAGAGTGTCACGGCAAAACCTGGACGCACATCGTGTACAAACTGGACAATCTCTTTCGGAGTACCAGGGTTTTGGATGAAAACTCATCTGTTACACGGGCACTTCATTTTTTAAAACTTATTTGAACTCCAGACTTTTTTTGAGCCGGCATTATGCAGCATTTAAAGTGACGTCATCAATTTCCAACATGTTCTGACATCATTTGCTGTTTTTTAGTCATTTACCGATTTGTTTAGAGAGCTAAATGACCGTGAAATTGAAAATCACTACAAAATGAAGCATTATGCAGCATTCGAAGCAACTCATCTGTTACACGGGCATTTCAGTATGCAACATTCAAAGCAACGTCATCATTTACCAATTTGTTTAAAGAGCTAAAGCAAAAATATCCACAAAGAAACTAAATACAGCAAAAAAAACTACTCAGAAAAAAATAGAAGAAAAAAATAAAACAGAAAAGAAAAACTATATAAAAATTTACTCAAAAATAAATAGAAGAAAATAAATAATACAGAAAAGAAAAAAATTATATAAAAAATTATTGGGGCGCTGTCCAGTGGGCCTGCTAGACCTAGTGTGTGCAAATTCAGGCCCAGAAGAGCCGGCAGGCTCACAGGGCAGCGCGCCCTAGTTAGGCCTAGAAGCCTGCTATATAGAGGAGTTCGAAGGAGTAGCCGCGGCTGAGTTTATAAACCAGTGCGACTGCCCTTCGCTCGGCGAGGTGGGACTAAACATAGTGCACCGCGGGTGGCAGCGCACAACCATTAGTACCGGTTGGTGGCTTCAACCGGTACTAATGGGTTGGCCTTTGGTATCGTTTGGGGTAATGAACCGGTACTAAAGGCGGCCGTTTCTTGCCGCTTGGCCTGGCCAAAATTGGCCTTTAGTACCGGTTGGTGGCTCCAACCGGTACTAAAGGCCCCTCCAATATATATGGCACATACGAAAAATTCAGTTTCATCAACCACCATTTCTTCTCCAACTTCGCGCGACATCGCCGCCGTCGCCGCGCCGTCGCCCCCGCCGCCTCGCTGCCCCCGCCGCGCGCCCTCGCCCCCGCCGCCCGTCGTCGCCGTCTCGCGCCGCCGCCCCGTACTACGTTGTCATCTCGATCGCGCCGTCGATCGCCCCCGGCCCGCCGCCGGTCGTCGCGCCGTCCCCATCGCGTCGCTGTCTCGCGCCGCCGCCCGTACGCCGCCGCCCCCCACTCATACACACACACATATACACACACACATACACACACACACACTACACACACACACACACACACACGTACACACACACACACGATACTACACACACACATATTTTTTTTACTTATTTTCTGTTTTCTATTGTTTAGATTAATGTTAGATGAATTACGTAGATAAGAATGTTAGAATGTTAATGTTAAATGAATTAGATAAAAAAGTTGTTAAATATTAATGTCAATTGTTAGCTAGATGAATTAGCTAGATATTAATTAGGTATATATATGAGATTTGAACTAGTTGAATTAATATAACTAGTTTATTTTTAGTAAGAAAATTAATAGAACTAGTTTATTTTTAGTAAGAAATTTTAGGTATATGAGATTATTTGAACTAGTTGAATTAATAGAACTAGTTTATTTTTAGTAAGAAAATTTAGGTATATGAGATTTGATGATCTAATTAAAATATTATTATATATAGCTACATTATATATTTCAGTAAGTAAATTAATAGAAGTAGTTTGTTTTTAGTAAATTCCTAGTTGAATTAGTTATATTAATAGAACTAGTTTATTTTAGTAAGAAAAATAATAGAACAAGTTTATTTTTAGTAAATGCTTAGTTGAATTAGTTGAATTAACAGAACTAGTTGAATTAATAGAAGTAGTTGAATTAGTTGAATTAATAGAATTAGTAGGTGTTTAATGTTTCACCTATATGAACATAGGAAATGTCGTCTGACAATGAAAAAGATTTCATTATGTGCGAATACTGTGAAGACCAGCACGGCCTGTGCAAAAGAAATTTCCTTGTTGATGATAGGCGATTCAGCATCAAGCTGGATGAGACCTTCGAATTCGATACAGTAAGTCACAACGACAAGTCTTTTTTCGTAATTAAGCATGACTTATATATGCTTCATTTGCTTCAACTTATAAATTTTAATTTTCACTATTCTACTAGCGCATCCCCTGCCATGCAAGAATTTTTGTCTTGGATAAAATAGGTTTCAGTGCTATGGAAACTATGGAGGTAAAGAGAGTTTACCTGAAAACCGAGCATGGTTATACTTTCAACGTCAAAGCTGGGCCGGGCCGACAAAATATGGGGCCTTGTGCCAAACTCTAAAACAAGGCCTGCCGCACTAGAAAATAGACCTATAATAGTAATATATAGACTATAATGTGTTACATAGGAATATGATATATCAATCAGACTCGTTCACTGAAAAACTTGCTCTTTCATTGAAAAACTTGCTTTCAGCTTAAACTACATTTTTACCACTCAGCAGGGGCGGTAAGCAATCTTCAATCAATGTTCAAACAAAGCTTAACTACTTTTCTAGATGACTTAGCACACAAACAACACATGAATTATGGCATGAAATTGAAACGAAAGAACCTGGAGGATTGAGTTAGGCGTGCCATCCCCTTGCTGACTTTGCCCATGGACCACTCCGCTGCTAGATGTGGCTACTGGCTATAGGTAACCCCCTTGTCTTTGGACCTAGATCTCCCTTTTCCTTTCAAGTTTATGGAGAATAGGGTTATAAGAACACTATGGAATCAAAATTGACTGAAGAAAATAGATTAACCTGGGGATTATAGAAAGAGGATTTTACCTATCATGCAAGCTGAGGAAAAATTTGTTGGGAATCAGCAAATCATAGCAAATCGTGATCTTCTTCTCTTGTTGGAACTGTCGCGGTGGCCGATCCATCCGACGATCCCGTTTCCACTAGAGCGGCACCTGAGGTGTGTGGCCGATCGATCCGACGAGGCGATGGTTCTGTTTCCTGTACGTGCGATCGATCCGACGAGGCGACGGTACCGTTTCCTGTAGGCGCGATCGATCCATCCGGCAATCTCGTTTCCTTTTCTTAGGGAACGGACGATGTTGTTTCCGATTGATTGATCAGCGGCCTTGCGGACGCGCCAGCGGGAGCGGCCCAACGCCATGCGAGGCCTAGCGTCCACGGCAGTTTTTTTTTTGAAATACATACTAGGTTTATTTAAAAATTTGGGGCCCCTAATATTTATGGGCCCTATGCGGCTGCACAGTTTGAACAACTATGGGCCCGGCCCTGCGTCTAATTATACAATGCAGACACGTACATCTATTTTGAATGCAAAACTTGGCAAGCACTATGCAAGGCTTATGCATTTGAGCCTGATATGGTTATCACCTTTGATATTCATTTGGAAGATGATATTGAAGTTAATAGAGACATCTGGGTCAATGTGCATACGCCTCCAGTTCTACCATTATGTGAGTTTCTCAACCATATTTATGCCTTTGATATTGTTTATTCAAAAATATTTGACAACTAATTTCTTTTGACAGCTTATTTCCATTCAAGCAAACATGTCTGGTGCTTGGTAGACAGGACCTACTATTGTCCCGGAGCTGAACTAAACTGCGAGGAGATAAGTCATTATGTTTCATGGCTTGAGGATCTTCATACTGTCAAGACAAATTTTCTTCCTGGACTTAGAAATGTTAGTACTCAAAACGTGCTACCAATAGTGATCGTATTGAACTACGGTCACATCTATTTAGGAATGATGGTAAGATTTTTACTATTTGTCCTCAGTGCATCTTTTGCATACATAATTTTTTTGCTAAACTTTCATTACTAAGTATATTAATTACTATACGATGTTCTTCAACAGGGACTCCCGATGACAGTTGTGCCTCAGTTGATCGAGACTAAAGGTCGCATGTCAATTGTTAGCTTACGGCCAAGATATCCTACATTGCACATGAGCGCATTCAGGATTTCTAAAAGTGATGAATGCTTAATAGTGAAAGATTGGAGCAAAATTGTTAACGATCGCAGAGAAGTACTAGGGGGCAGCAATGAGAAGCGCAGCCCACGATTAGGAGACAGGTTCATCTGCATGCTCCAGTATGATGAATCAGGAGAGCTATACATGTTCTATGCTATTTTACCTGAGAGAGAGCAGCAGGAGTGATTTAGCTAGTTCATGCTCTTAGTACTTGTCCTCTCATGTCCGTGTTCTTTGTCCTGAACTTAATCTCAAAGAGTGATTTGCTTTTCTGGTGTTATGAACGCTTATAATATCATGACCATGTTGAACTCGATGATATCTTTGCTTCTGGTACAAGTGAATGTTTCTTCTTTAAGCTAGTGTTGGTGGTGATTAGATAGCGGTAATGACTATGATGATTAAATAGTGGTAATGACGACTATGATGATTTTTAGCTAGCTAGTATATACTATTGTTGATGATATGATGCAAGAGTTTTTATATTAATATGACACTACTAGGGAAAAGGCTAGCAGCAGCGCTGGTTCTAGATGTATCAGTAGCGCGGGGATAGGCGCTATTAATAAGGCGCTACAGCTAACATATAGCAGTAGCGCGTGCTCACAGGCGCTACTGCTACACAAGTGTAGCAGCAGCGCTGTTTGCGGAAGCTCGCTACTGCTAGTATCTCTAGCGCGCTTTACCTTGACACGCTACTGCTATCGCGGCACTGCTGCTAACTTTTGTACACTCGCTACTGCTAATTTAAGTAGGGTTTTTTATTATTATTTTGGCATATTTGTTTTGTATTTGAACAGGCTTTATAGAAGAATCTTTAGCACATAGAAATGTCATCATCATACACATACAAATGTCTGCGAGACCACAAATGTAATCATAGCATGTACATACAAATAGTCTCATCATAATCATCATCCAACACAAAGTGATATCTTGTCATCATCTCGAAAATAGCGATACATGCAAGTCTCGAATACTTGCAACTACAACAATGTCATCCATCTAAACAAAGGTATACGCAAGAAGTGCTATCACTATGAGTGAGAGCGGAACTATGCAGTACATGAGGTGGCGGTTACGAGTCCTCTCTCACGCTAGCGTGAACCTCAAGTAACTAGCTTCTCCTTCTTGTCTGCTTTTGAAGCCTTTATGGCTGGCGCCCGTGAACCCATTCACTTGCGCCTGACACTCATGCCACTCGTTGTACACCCCCGGAACCTTCCCTTTGTACATGACATAGCAATTCCATCTCGCCATCAAGAAACTAGGTACCTGTTAGAGATGCATGTTCATGAAGAGGATGTACAATCATATATATGCAACAAAATATACTAGAGCAACACCGAAAAAGAAAGGCTTAGCAACTAGATGCAACATACAGTATGCAAATTAATTAACTAGAGGTATGCAGGTCATCATATGCAAACTAACAAAGTAGCGTTACACAAGTTCGGCACATGGACCGTGGACATCACAAAGTTTCATCGCTACAAGAAGTATACAAGTTCAACCGACACATATCATCATCATCGGCATCATAAATCACTAGAAGTTCCATCCTTCCATATCATCGAGGACGAACCCTAGCTTCTTGAACGGCGTGAGGTCTAGACGTTGCATGCCTATGCGAGTTCGGACATCAGCTCACGATATAGGGCCGTGGTGGAACATCCCCTTCTCATCGATGACTTCTTTCATGATGATCGTCGCAATGTCGCTTTGGATGCGAAAGAATTCATCTCTAAGTTTATAATCCGCTTCTCCATGAGATTCTAGCCACTTGTGGATACGATCATCATTTCTGCTGTTAATGCGAAGCTTTTGGTGATCCGTGTTGAACTGAATCATGAGATGGACGATGTAGAATCCATCCTTCTTGCTTGGTTTTGGGACATGGATGCAGGAGAAGTTAGTTTTATGCGCGAAACCCATCTTCTTGTTCCTTTGTTTCTTGATCTGCATGTGGCCACCTCTAAAGTTGAAGCCTTGGAGAGCATCATCTAGAATATTCATTATGTGGGTGTAGTATTTTTTCTCGTAGTCTCTGGAAGGGTCAAAATACACGGCGTGGGAGACTTGCGGGTAAAGAACGATAAGGATGGCGCGCCCGTTGCTGTGGGGAAAAGACACCTCAAATTATTCCCCATATGAGAGAGAAGGAATGATTGAAATGTACGAAAGGGTTGTCCGGAACTGACTTACTTTGGATGATAAGGCACGAGGACAATTTCCCGGTCCTTATTCTGTACCATGAAGTTTTGGAGGTACTCCCTAGCAGTTTCACGCTCAAAGTCGCCGAGACTCAAGAAAGACTCGTGCATGTAGTACGGATCCGCCACACAGATTTGTGAGACTTCTTCACTCTTCATCACGGAGCTCATATGTAGCGCAAAAAGGCGGACGATAGTAAAATCAATCCGCCTTGTTAGAAACATCTCAAAGATATGGTCAACCGCAGGAAGAACACCTCCACGGGTTGTGTGTCGACGTAGCACTTCCCCTCAGGCACATGAGCCGCGTATGTCGGATACCCTGGATCCTTTGAGGCTAGTAGGATTTTCTCAGTCGACAGCACATGGTCGTGCAGTCTCCTGAGATCCCCTGATAGTGCCTCCAGCGGTTTCGGCGGTAGCATCGGCTCGCCCGTGAGATGGAACATGACCGCACTTTTCACGGGTACACGCTCTTCAAAATGCATCGTCTGGCTGCTATGTGCTCTGGCTTGTTTGGAGGCAGTTACCTTCCCCGATCTCTTCCTCTCCTTTTTCTTGGGCACACCTTCCAGACCCTTCCTCAACCCCTGCCCCAGTGTTCCCGGGCTAAGTACTGTACGACCCTCGCGCCCGGCTAGTTGAGCCTGTGTTGAGGCGGCATCTTCAGGCGTGTCCTGTGAGGATTTCATGAAGAGAGACTTTTTGCAATCCATGGCACGACCCTGCCCGGGCATATCATCCATATCCTCATTAGCAAGCTGATAGCCCGATTCGTCATATGGTTGACTCATCACATCTATGTCACAGTCATACGCGTTTGTATTGAGGTAATCCATAGGGTCGACCTCCGTCTCATCATCCATTCTCTGTTCTACAGGAGAAATTACATCAGCCAGTACTATTGCACCCCCTTCATCATGTCGTCCGTCGCTCTCACCCGGCACTACAGGAGCTGGTAATTGCGTAGGCGGGGTGGTGGTCTTCGCACATGCTTGTTGATGTGTGGTAGTTATTGGTGTGCTCTCGGCCGGCTCCAGACGAATAAGATTCTTCAGCCATAGCAGCACCCAATTCTTGCAGCTTCCAATCCGCGGTGGGGTCTCGTCGTCTCGATGAAGGCCCACCTAGCGCGCCTGAGACTGAGGACAGGCTGCTATGAGCGGGAGCGACTGCGAGAGGAGGCCCGGTTGCGTGAGCAAGTGATGGTGCGATGGTGTTGTTGTTCATGGAGTTGCTCCCGATGAAACTGGGCATCGGGAAATCATGTACCGTCTTGTCTGGATTTTCCTTCGCCCAGTTGATGATAACTGGAACCAAGTTAGTGGCGAAATCATTTCTGCAGACAGTTACAGCTACATTGACTGCCTACTGTAGCAACTCATATTTGTCCTCGGCTGCTTTTTTCGCGTCCTCAGCTGCTTTTTTCTCGACCGCAAGCTTCACCTTCGCATCAATGTTCGCCTGACTAAACTTCGTCTTCAGCTTCTTGGCCTCTGGGCCCTCGTTGTAAAACACCTTCCACGTGGCGCCGTCTCCAGCACCGTGCACACGACCATATTGCGGCCGCTGATCCAAAGGGAGTCCCTTAAGTTCGTTCAAGGCCCGGTTGAGAGGGGTCTCCCACTTGGGCCTCATCGGAGAAGTAGGGCTTTCGGCTGCAAGCTGGTGTTGCTTCTCCAGTAGTCTAATCAATTTCCTCGTGGTCTTGTCCGTGTAAAAAACCTTTTTCTCCCTGTCCCACTTGTAGCGGGCCCTGATGAAGTCATGCTCCAAGGGGTTGGTGAACTTTGCGAAGGGGTCTGGGAGACCCGCGGCTTCACGTTTCGCGTCCTCCTTATCCCATATGGGCCTTTTACCGAGGTAGCCACGGCTTCCGAGGCGATGCTTCCCCGTGTTCCTTTGCTGAAGGCTCTTGAATTTCGCAGCCTTAGCCTTGGCTACCTCGATAGCGCAAGTGTCCTTGAACTTTTCGAACTCCTCTTCCGTAAGTGTCGGATTTTCCTCCAGAATCTTGGACAGGGGTTCATCAACCTCAATAGCTCATTTCACCCTCGTTTTCCAGGAGGCCAAATCATTGTTGAACATGCCCATGGCGTGATTGTTAATCTTTTTCATCTTCGGATCATCCCACGGTTGTTCTATGTTATCATCCCGGTCGGGGAACTTGAATCTCTTGTGCAACTTTGTTAGGAGCAACTGCGTCAAATGTTCTTTACTCCTTAAGTCATCGTCGTTGATGCTCACGCATTCCCGTACGATGCATCCTACTTGGTTCCCATAGCACTTGCGAGGTTCTTCCGGCTCTAACGGTTCAAACTTGCCAAGTGCCATCTTTGTGATCACAAGTCGTCCAATCGCTAGTTTGTTAGGTTTTCGTATCCTCTGCTTCTTATGCTTCCTCTTTTCGGTAGCGGCATCGGGGCCGGTACCTTCCCCGCCGGTCTCGGTGCCGCCATCGGTGCCGGCGCTGTCGGTGTCGATGTCGGTGTTACTACCATCATCGAGGCCGACCTGCAAACCTTGCTTAGCAGTCAAATAGTCGAGGTACTCTTGTTCACCCTCATAATCCATCTCGTCTGCATCTTGGTCAGAAGGCCCAGTTTCTTCGTTGTTCGACATGTTTCCTATGATTAAGTGTCCGCATTTATTTCTAAAAGTATGAATAAATGATAAATGACATAAAAAGAAATCTATGTGCCAGCACTCGATATGCCAACTATGTAGCACAAAATCATGCCTTTATTCACGAGAAATTTCGGCATGACCTTTGCTAAAAAATGGACATATCGAGCGCCTAAAATTCACCGGAACAGAAATGAATCAACATTCCGACGTAACATAGGCCACTCGGATCATTTTCCAAACATGACATGTCCAAAACATGACATATGCACATATCACATGTCCAGTTCAAATTTGCACATATCACATGTCCAGTTCAAATTTTGAAACCTAGCTAAATTCATAACTAAATAGATAACCTAATTAACATACTGCCCTAACTAAAACCTAAGTAAATAACCGAAGAACCCTAGCAGAGAGAGAGGGGGGGTGTTTACAGAGGGTGCAGGGGCGAGGAGGCAGGCCCGACGATGGCCGGGAGGGGAGAGGAGGGAGGCGAGGGCCGACGGGTCGGGGGCGAGCGTGCCGGGGTCGGGGGCGAGCGCCGGTGCCGGGGTCGGGGGCGAGGGCCGGGTCAGGGGCGAGCGCCGGGGTCGGGGTCGGGGGCGAGGGCCGGGTCGGGGGCGAGCACCAGGGTCGGGGGCGAGCGCTGGCGCCAGAGTCGGGGGCGAGCGCCGGGGCCGGGTCGGGTGCGGCGGTGCGACGGGGGAGAGTGGGGATTTGGGGTGGGGGAAGGCGGGATGAAACAGGGCGGGTGAAAATTTTGGGTTAAGTGGGCGTAGCAGTAGCGCATTTGGACAAAACGCGCTGCTACTACCTTCAGTAGCTGTAGAGCTTTACACGAAATTCGCTTCTACTAACTTCAGTATCTGTAGCGGTTTAGGAAAAACGCGCTGCTACTACCTTCGCTACTGCCAGTTTTCCTTTTCCTTTATTTTATCCCACTTTTATTTCCCGAGGGCAGTGAACGAAGGGAGGACGATATATATTGCATCATTTGACGGTTAAATATGTACGCAAAATAGGAACATATATATTACACATCATTGGACCCATGCATAATAATGGCTAAGTGTATATACAAAATAGGAACATATATATATATATATATTACATCATTTGACCGATAACATAAGTTTCCTCACTGCTGACGTTTTCGTTTTTGAGTCAGCTTCTTTCCCTTCTTGTTCGTCGAAGAATAATTGAGCCCCTCATTGTGACTTTGCCTTTTCCATGGAGTATGATTTTTCTTAGGTAATGTAGTATTGATTCTTCTTTTGACGTATACATCATCATCGTCGTCATCTTCCCTCATTGGGTTGTCGTACTGATCATAGTCTTCCTCGTTGGCGACTCCATCCATGACAATGATGTTCCTTTTGCCTCTCCTCAGGACACCACGGCTGGGATTGCGCGGGTCAGTTATGAAGAAGCATTGTGTCACGTGCTTAGTGTGTACCCATGGCTCGTTTTTTGCGATAGTGTTCACGGTAGCGCTCTTGGCGTCGGGTATAGTCATGGTAGCGAAAATACGGCTTTCTCTTTCGACATTCTTAGCCCATCTGACACGGAACATCGTCGTGTTGTGCAGTCTAGAGTAGTCAAGCTCCCAGATCTCCTCGACCCTTCCATAAAATCGTTCAGTTGCGCCGTTGTCGCTGCCGGTCATGCATTCCATCGTCACCCCTGAGTTCTGATCATCACTGTCCATATCTTTGGCCTCCGTGTAGAACGTGTATCCGTTGATATCATATGCCTGATAGGTTACGAGGTTGGGCGAGGGGCCATGTGCTAAGGCGTATATGAGCAATCCGTCCTTAGAGCCCTCCTCCGGAGGATTAGCAATAATATGCTCTTTGAACCAATGCAGGAAAGTGGAGTTGTGCTCTCTAGTAACTTCGGCGTCCGTCCTGCATACCCCCCGGTCATGATACTTCTTTGTGATAATTTTTTTGTGCAGTGCCACAAAAGGATCTACCTCGTCTAGGTGTTGTAGCACTACCAAGTTTGCTCTGTCAAAGTCGCTGCATCGATCTGAGTATGCCACGTGCAGTTCCCTGCGACCGTTGCAGTGACCATCTCCTTCGAGCCTCCCATCGTGCTTGTTAACGGGCAAACCAACACTAACACCAGGCGGCTGGTCTGCGCCATATAGAAAATTCTCACAGAAAGAGATGCACTCTTGTGCCAAATAGCCCTGGACGATGCTTCCATCTGGACGGGACATGTTACGAATGAATCCTTTGATGATCCCATTCATCCTCTCAAATGGCATCATGTTGTGCAGGAATGACGGCCCCAGGTCTATTATGTCATCCACAATATGGACACACAGATGCACCATCACGTCAAAGAACGCGGGCGGGAAGTACATCTCAAGCTCATTCAGTATCACAACGATCTCTTCCTGTAGCCTTTGGAGCTGCTTCACACTAATCGACTTTCGAGAGATGACGTCGAAAAAGTTGCAGAGACCAATAAGCGTGTCACGGACGTGCTTGTCCATTATCCCTCTAAGGGCAAGAGGTAGTATCTGCGTCATCATCACATGACAGTCATGAGACTTCATCCCGCTGTACCTTTTCTTGTCCGTGTCTAGATATCTGCTTATCTTGCCACAGTAACCGGAACTAACTTTGACTCCGATAAGGCACTTAAAGAAGGCATTGATCTCAGCCTGACTTAAGGTGAAGCAAGAAGGGGGGCAATAATCCTCTTTCTTTATTTTCTTGCCCTTCTTCTCCCGTGCCTCTGTCTCCGTCTCTATCTTGTCTGACATTTTATGGGGCGGCATGTGCAGATCTTCCCTAATTTTCAAATCTTGCAAGTCTTTTCTTGCCTTCAGCCCATCCTTGGTCTTATCCGGCATGTTCATCAGTGTTGCGAGCAAGCTCTCAAGGACATTCTTACAGATATGCATTTGATCAAGGCAATGAGGTGTATCGAGTTTGTGCCAGTACTCCAAGTCCCAGAACACAGACCTCGTCTTCCATACCTTCAGCAGCGGCTCCGGCGCCTTTCTCATCGTCTTTCCCGGTGCGGGGCACTCCTTCCAGTTTTTCAACAGCTCATCGATTTCGGCACCGCTCCGCTTACGTGGAGGTCCTCGATGCTCAGCGTGACCATTGAATAGATCTCCACGGTTTCTCCACGGGTCGTCCTATTCAAGCCATCTTCGATGCCCCATGTACACGATTTTCTCAGACCCGCCATCTTTCCTTGACATTAGCTGCTGAGACGTCGTATCATCCATGCACCGCGTGCATCCGCAATATCCATGGCACACCTGGCCTGCCACATATCCGTAACCGAGATAGTCCTGCGCGGCTCTCATGTTGAAATACTCACCTTTGCTGGCGTCCCATGTCTTGGCCGGTGTTTTCCATAACGTGTCTAACTCCTCTTGAAGTAGCCCCAGATACAAATTAATATTATTTCCTGGTTGTTTCGGCCCTTGAATAAGCATGCTCATGTGAATGTACTTCGATTTCATGCACAACCAGGGGGGAGGTTGTACATCCATACAAAGACGGGCCATGTGCTATGGTTGGTGTTCTGGTTGCCAAACGGATTCATGCCATCGGTACACGCGCCGAGCACGATGTTCCTTGCATCACATTCAAAATACCGATAGAAGCTGTTCAACGCTCTCCACTGGCTTCCATCCTTCACGTGTCTCAGCTTCGGATCATCTCCATCGTCGGGCTTCTTCCTCTCCGCGTGCCAGCGCATTAGCTTTGCTTCCTTGGGATCTACAAAATACCTCTGGAGACGGGGAGTGATCAGTAAGTACCATACAACTTTCTGGGGACATTTCTTCCCGGCCTTCTTGTATCGAGAAGCATTGCACACCGGACAGCTTGTTTTTTCCGCGTGCTCCTTCCGATAAATTATGCAATCGTTGATGCATGCATGGTATCTAACGTGTGGCAGATCAAGAGGGCACACGATCTTCTTGGCCTCATCAACACTAGTAGGACATAGATTACCCGCGGGAAGAACATCCTTTAGGTATTTGAGATGCTCATCGAGGCTAGTGTCGGTCCATTTGTTTTTAGCCTTCGTCTTCAGGAGTTGGAGCGTGAAACTCAAGCGGGTCACCTCAGGATTGCAACCATCATACAATGGAGTGTTCGAGTCTACCACCAGTTGCTCCAGCTTAGCCTCCTCTCTAGAAGCAGCTCTCTCAGTACTCGTCTCCTTGCGAAGCAATGCTTGAACATGAGGGTCCCGCACGATTGAACTTAGTACCGACGAACTCTGCTGCATGGAGTCCATGTCGTTCTCTCCGCCGCCATGTCCGGCCCCTTCTCCTCCGCCATGTCCGGCCCTTCTCCGCCGCCATGTCCGGCCTCTTCCCCGCCGCCATTATCGATCATCTCTTCGTCTTGCCCCGTGTCATCATTGCCTGCCCCGTCGGCATCCTCAACATCGTCATCCTCATCTTCAATTATCCACCGCGTATAGCCATCCATGAAACCAGTCATGAGCAGGTGCGCTTCGACACGACCATCGTCATGGGGGTCGAGCCAAACTATTCCTTTGCATTTTCGACACGGACATAAAACCTCTGTCCGGTTATTTTCTTTCATGTCCTGCACCGCCGACCGCAACCACCTGTCCACCATCGTTCCACTGACCATCGTCAACTCTGCACGGTAATAATAAACAAATTGATTATAAAAATGCATGCATGCATCAAAGTCATACAAAAATTTGGCATGACCTTCCCTAAAAATAGGACATATATGGATCTAGAGTTTGCCCGGAATTCGCCGAAACGGAAATAAATCGACATTTCGGCAAAACATAGGCAACTCAAAAGCACAATTTGGCGTGCCACACACACAATTTCCACAAACATATCACACACACATAAACATATTTTCATTTTGCAAAAGCATGAAATTTTCATCACCTTCTCGATCGAGATCGAGCACACGGTGGAGATGATGTTGTAGGGAGATCAAAAGTGCACAAAGCTCTTC
The DNA here is from genome assembly GCF_018294505.1 of Triticum aestivum. Classification (NCBI taxonomy): domain Eukaryota; kingdom Viridiplantae; phylum Streptophyta; class Magnoliopsida; order Poales; family Poaceae; genus Triticum; species Triticum aestivum. Next base: position 57,406,793 of record NC_057810.1, on the reverse strand, counting down.
TTGACAAAGATAGATCTAGTTAGGGGGCAAATAGGTCACTTAACTAAATGCTACATCTACCTAGCTAGCTAATTTGGGAGGAGACAACTTCAACTAGTGGAGGGGAAAGGAAAAAGAGAAAGGAGATGCATTAATGGAGGTGGTGTAGTTAGGTAGGAGTAATGAAGAGAGAGAAAGGTGGATAGAAGAGAAAGAGTAATGGGGGAGAAGTATTGAGGAAGAAGAAGAGTGAGAGTGGGAGCATGTGGGGGAGGTAGGGGGAAGGGAAAAGAGGAGGGGGATGGGAGGCACGGGTGGGGAAAGGTGGTGGGTTGGTGCGGGTTAGTAGTAGCGCGGGAGAAGAAAGGCGCTGCTGCTAAAGAATTAGCAGCAGCGCGCTTTGGGCAACGGCGCTACTGCTAACAGTGACAAAAAAATTGCCAATTTGAAATGTAGCAGCAGCGATCCCAATAAAAGCGCGCTGCTACTATATCCGTAGCAGTAGCGCGGTTCGGGCAATGGCGCTACTGCTAAATGGAGCTCGGTGAACACCGCCGGTGGATATTTGTAGCAGCGCGGTTTACACAGAGCGCGCTACTGCTAAAAACTTATCAGCAGCGAGTTTTCCGCACACTCGCTACTACTAATTAGCAGCAGCGCTCCTTTTTGACCCGCGCTGCTGCTAAGATTTTGTGTATAGGCTTTTTCCTAGTAGTGTGATGATGATGATGATGAGTTATTATATCATTTATGAAAGAAACCGCAAATTAGTTTCAGCTGGATGGATCCTAGCTAAGTGATCAAGTATATGCCATATCCATATTATACTTGATCACCTAATCACCTGATTAGGTGATCAAGTATAATATGGATATGGCATATACTTGATCACTTAGCTAGGATCCACATGCATCCAGTCGAAACTAATCTGCGGTACTTTCACCTAATGATTTAACAACTCATTATAATGTATAACAATCACTAAATTAAATTGAAAACACCAAATTAAAGGAAAAATAAAAAAATAAAACCAAAACACGCCCAAACATTTAGTACGGGTTGGTGTTACCAACCGGTACTAATGTCCTACACGCACCCGGGCCTGGCTTGTGCCATGTGGTGGCACTTTAGCGCCAGTTCGTGATGAACCAGTACTAAAGGGGGGGGGGCTTGAGTCCCCACTCTTTAGTGCCGGTTGTCGAACTGGCACTAAAGGCCGTTACGAACCGGCGCTAAAGTCTGGTTCTGCACTAGTGACGAAAGCCAAGGTCTCTGCACTCGACGGCTTGCCCGTGCTGGGTGCGGCGTTTTATCGCCCCATCGTCGGCGCTCTTCAGTACTTGACACTCACTCGGCCGGACCTGCAGTACGACGTCCAGCAGGTGTGTCTCCACATGCACGCCCCTCGCGACACTCACTGGAACCTGGTGAAGTGAATTCTTCGGTACATCCGCGGCACCACGGCTCTGGGTCTTACGTTGACGGCCTCGTCCTCGACCGACCTTGTTGCCTACAGTGATGCCGATTGGGCTGGCTGTCCAGACACACGGCGCTCCACTTCTGGCTACTGTGTCTACCTGGGACCCTCGCTCATATCGTGGTCATCTAAACGATAACCCACGGTATCCCGCTCTAGTGTCGAGGCTGAGTATCGTGTTGTGGCCAATGCCGTCGCCGAGTGCTCGTGGATCCGGCAGCTTCTCCAAGAGTTGCTACTTGATGTCTCGACGGCCACCATTGTCTACTGTGACAATGTCTCCGCGGTCTACCTCTCCGCAAACTCCGTTCATCATCGTCGCACAAAGCACATCGAGCTCGACATTCACTTCGTGCGAGAGCAGGTGGCTCTTGGACGCGTCCGCGTTCTTCACGTTCCCACCGCTCAGCAGTTTGTCGATGTTATGACCAAGGGGTTACCGACGCCTACATTTGAGGAGTTCCGGTCCAGTCTATGCGTCACAGGTGACGTATCGACTGCGCGGGGGGGGGGGGGGGGGGGTTGAACATATTATGTAGGCCTACACGCATGTATATGGTTAGGATAATCTCCTACCGGCCCCGCCTCTAGTTTCCTTGTATATATGAGGCTGAGGGCTTTCCTTGTACTTATATACGTGCTTGTGCACCCGATCAATATCGAGAGTTGCATTGCCTTTCAATATGTTTGTTCCTAATGTGAAGTTGTAGAAGTTGGAAGAAACGAGATCTCTGGTATGTGCTTGCAGTAAGGCAAAGGAGATGGTCCCTTCTCTGGTGCTTGTCGAAATTATAGAAACAAGATTAATGAAATGACAGCGAGGGGAACAGGTTGATCAATGAAGCGACTTACCACCAGGTAAGAAGATGTGGTGTTTTTCCTCAAGCAAAAAGTGTCTGGGCAATAGGGGCATGCTGATTTACTAAATGTGGATGGTGATTTCTTTCTTCCAGGTGAAATGTGCTGAAAGTGGATGTTGATGGTGCTTTTCTCTCTTCCAGGAAACGTGACAAAACGTGGGAGCTATGTCTTTGCTGTATTATACTTGATTCTGAAGGCCCTGTTTGGTGATGATGCCTTGACGCTTCATTGACAAGAATGGACTGACGGTGGCATGAGTTCTATAAAGGGAGGCTTCTACTTCTCTTTTTTGAATGTTGCAAGTTAAGTAATCCTTCTAGTATTGTACTACTATTGATGTGAATAAACTAGCATCTGGTACTTTAATCTTTTTTGCATTTTGTTGGATCTTCACTTGGGTACAAGCAGTTTTAATCACACATGCATGTAAACAGTACGCATTATGCAATTTTTGTACTCTGAGCTCTGAATTTGAATCAGATCTGGATGTTAACTCTGAATCTTTCAGACTCCATGTGTGAACTCTGAAACTTAGTATACCCAATTCGAGTGTGAAGCATAGTGAGCATTTAGACATCTTTCAGGATCCAAGTTAACTCGAATTAGAGCAGTAAGTTAACAGCAATGATGCTAGAAGCTAGCAGGCTAAACTTTTATGTACGATTCACTTCAGACTCTTCTTCAGAGCCACAATTATTATACTCAGAAGAAGAGTATTAACATTTTCCATTATCATAGCAGCATCGGTATGACAAGAGTTGTTATGTTTTCAGAACATTGGGACTAGGCTTAACTAATTATGATGAGAAATCACTTTCTTATCTTAAATACATTAGTGATTAGAGGATTTTGAGCAAAAAGTTCTACTGTCCTTTTCATAAATGTCCAATTTAGTATATTAAAATTAATAGGCATATTTTCATAAAGGTTGTCATTTTTATAGTGTCACTGTCAGCGGAAAAAAACTGTTTTACCTTGAAGTGTAGAGCGTGCGTTTAGTATCTAAAAAATGTATTGTAGGCATGTGATGAAATTCAAGTGCAAATGCTAGCTGATTTGCATCATTCTTATATCTGGAATATATTTCTCCAACATTTATGCATACTCATTTACAGTAGATAAATAAACTTGACTAGTGAACTTACTACATGAAGGCAATGAACTGACAGTTGCTAACTCCTGAATCAAAGTGCTCTTCCATTCATTTGGTGTGAAGTGTTCCAGTCTTGTATCTCTTGCGTGCCGAATCTCTACTACGTATCGGCTGGTTCATCTCCGGTTAATCTTCTGTTACTGATGTAGAGTTAGTATGTTACAATGAAAACCTGAAAAATAACATAATGAACAACTTTGCTTCCAGAATTGCAGAATAGGCTTAATAATTGCAAGATTCTGGAACCATGGCAATTCAGGTTACTCTGAATCTTCTTCCCTGACTTACACCCAAGTGAACAAACTACCTATAGTAAGTGAAAGATTAATTTTTTTTCTGAATGTATCGTGCCTTAATTGGTGAAGTCTGATTTTTTGATTTTCTCCTGTAATGGCAGCTGCAATTTGGCAAGCAAAATTCATCAGCAATGATGTACTCTAGAAATATGGGCAACATTATTTACCAACTGAAATTTACAAAACACAAACAAAAAAGAAGCCGAGAACTACCGAACGTCAGGTATGAGTAAAAGTCACACAAAACGAACGTTTCATTTCTCTCGTTCGGTGCAAATAGTCCTCAGGGGATTAGCACTATCAGCATAAATGATGGTAAGAACATTATTACTTAAGTAATGAATTGCTTTTATCTTGAAGAAAAATGCTTCTCTTGTTCAGCACGAACGCCCGTTCAGGCCTTGATGCCATTTTTTAGGCTCCTATCATAAGAAAAGCCTGCTAAGAAAACAACACGTGGTGAGTACAATTGTGCCAAAAAATGGGCCCACCTTTATTTTTCTTTGAATGTGAAATTGAAACATGTCGAGTTGCCAGCAAACCCTATTTTTTCTTCCTACATTTCTCTTTTTCCTTTTTTTCTTTTTCCTTATTCCTGGTTCGAAGAATTTTAAAAATTTGTGAATGCTTTCTTGAAAATCAATCAACTTTTTCTCAAAATTGATGAACTTTTTTCTCAAATTTGATGAATATTTTCTTTCAAATTTGATGAACTTTTTTCAAATTCGAGTAACTTATCTTTCAAACTCAACGAAATTCAGAGCACATTTCATACCACAACCACAAAAGAGTGCTACTATTGAGTTGCAGGCATGAAAGTCGACCACCACAGCTACGATGTAGCTGAAATGGAAAACATCATGAAACCCTAGTACCAAACCTACGGTTTGAGTAATCCATCATCACTATCTACCACAACATCACATGGTCGCAGATCGACAATCTGCAATGCTACCACTGTTCATAGATCTATCCCTAGCACGTGCTCATAGACCAAAGTTATATCGAGTAGGAAGGAGGAGTGATAGAACTTACAGCCAATGGTGAGCAGGGAGGTGCACGAAACTCATCGGAGAAGAGGAGGATGATGAAGTGCAGCCATCGTCTACTGCTGACAGGAGAAGATGCACAATTTACCTGCCAGTTGGTGACGAAATCGCCCCGAGATGAAGAGCGTGAAGGGGGGAAATGGTGGGGGAAATTGGGACGAGCTGACGTGGGCTACATAGGGTGTCTGATTCGGCACGAGGTGTCCCAATTCTTCCCACTGCATTTTCGTGAATATCCCCTCCTCGCATCAGCTCGGCATCATGTTACTCTCCTCTAGGTGAGAGAAAAATGGCCGATTCAGCCGTTCCCAGCAGGACTGGCTGGGAGATGCTCTAAACTTCGAGCGATGCGTGCCAAACAATGAACACAATGCCAAACTGCAACAGGCCCATGGAGTAAGCAATCAGGTATCACCATGCATGTGTTTCTACTCATTTTGCGGAAAAAAAACTGTTACAACCGTGTTTGATTGGCATTGTTCCACTCGATGGGCGGGTTTAAATCTTGATTGCATTTGTGGGTGCAGTCAGAACAATCTAGCGTGTGTTTGGTAGAGTGCATGAAGGGTGCATGAGCTCAAGAGTTTCCTTCTCGATCCACTTTTCAGTGTTTGGTAGCCTGCACAGGGCCTCCTCAGTATCCACGAGCTCAATCCAAATACCCTCTTAGCATGCACGAAGAGAGAACACCCCAACAGCCGTTCACTGGTCAACATGCATGAGCGAAGCGAGCGACAACGTGTTTCAGAAAATGTTCATAATTTCTAAAACAAGATTTAATTTTCAGAATACCAAATTGTTCAAATAATGTCCAGAATTTCAAAAATTTGTTAAAATTTTCAAAAAATGTTCAGCTTTTCAAAAATTGTAAAAAAAATAAAAAATGTTAGGAATTTTAAATTTTGTTTAATTCTTTGAAAAAAGTTCGGATTTTTAAAAAAAATGATTTTTCAAAAAATGTTCAGATTTTCAAATTTTGTTTAAGTTTTAAAAAAGAACACACTTTCAAATTTTGTTTAAATTTTAGAAAACATTAGAATTTCAAAAAAGTTTAAATTTTCAAAAATGTTATTTTTTCATGTTTATAAAATTGTTCGCATTTTTGAAATGTTTTGTTCACTTTTTTGAAAATACCGGTTGCTATAGTACCGACTGACATGTCTAAACAGATGCAAACTGCCAAACAGAGTCTTGGCTTAGCATGTCTCAATGCATGAACTGCTACCAAACAACATCAAATGCATGCACTCAGGATGTCTACACTGAGCATGTATCAGAGGAGACCAACCATGCTAGGTTGGGAATGTCTGTTCTGTATTGGAGTACAACATATTATGAGGGTATATTTTTATTCTATTTAAATACTAATAAAGAAATAGAAAGGAAAAACACTCAAGTAGTATTTGTTTCACGAGAACCACAACAAAAGATGAGGGAAATTCGTGCATATGAGCGCTCTAAAAGAAAAGCTCAGCCCATCATCAGATCGACACTGATTGGTGGGGTCACCTTGTCAGCAACAAGGTCGAACCAGACCACGCAAACCATCACCACTCTGTCTCTCCGCTCGCACCAACGCGTCCGTTCCCTCGCCGCCGGCGCCGCCGCGCCGCCGCCTGCAGCAGTACACCATGCTCCGCCTCCACAAATACATCCTCACCCAACTCCTCCCTTCTTCCCCCGCTTCCACCATCTCCCCTCTCCACCGCCTCATCTCCGCCGTCGCGCCCGCCGTTTTCCCCAACCCTAGCTTCGCCGTCGAGGACTACCTCGTCGCCACCTGCGGCCTCACCCGACCACAGGCCGCCAAGGCCTCCGCCAGGCTCTCCCACCTCAAATCCCCCGCTAAGCCCGACGCCGTCCTCTCCTTCCTCGCCGGTCTCGGCCTCTCCACCGCCGATGTCGCAGCCCTCGTCGCCAAGGACCCCAAGTTCCTCTGCGCCAAAGTGGAGAAAACCCTGGCCCCCAACGTCGCGGAGCTCAGTCGCGGCCGCTTCCGCAGTAGATCCATCCTCTCCAAGCTGCACTACTACCTGCCTCTCTTCGACTCCTCCGAGGGCCTCTTCCGGGTGCTCAAGCGCGGCGCCGGCCTTCTCTCGGCCGACCTCGAGCGGGTGGTCAAGCCCAATGCTGCGTTCCTTCGGGAGTGCGGGCTAAGTGATTGCCACATTGTCAAGTTGTGCATCGTTCAGCCATGGCTGCTCCCCTCCAGCATGGAGCGCATCCGGGCAATGGTGGCACGTGCTGAAGGTATTGGTGTGCCTCGTGGCTGTAAGATGTTCAGACACGCGTTGCATGCTGTTGCACGCCTCAGCAACGAGAAGATCGCCACCAAAGTGGAGCACTTGAAGAAGACATTTATGTGGTCAGATGCTGTGGTCGGCATTGTTGTCTCCAAGTTTCCATCTGTGCTGTTGAGGTCTAACCAGATGCTGCAGAGCAAGTCAGAGTTCCTCGTCTCTGAGGTCGGGCTGGAACCGACATACATTGCTCATCGTCCAGTAATGCTTAGTTACAGCCTAGAGGGCCGACTCAGGCCCCGGCACTACGTTGTAAAGTTTCTCAAGGAAAATGGATTGCTAGATCGTGACCGGGACTATTATAGAGCAGTCATGATCAGCGAGAAAGAATTTGTGGAGAAGTTCATATGCCCTCACAAGGAAGCTGCACCACACCTTGCTGAAGACTATGCAGCAGCTTGCAGAGGGGAAGTGCCTTCCAGTTTCAGATTTACATAAACCAAGAGCGGGCTATGAGAATTGGTGACTGTGTATGACGCAGCAGAGTTTATGCTCTGTGCAGTCAGCTAGTAATTTCTGTTTCGGTGTTATTTGCCTAATTGGATGTTTGTTGTCTGCTCTAGTATGTCTGGTACATGTCAATTTAGTGTCGCTAATTCCATATGAAACTGATAATTTGATTGTGACTTCTTTGTATGTCTATCACACCATTCCAGTAGAGAAGGAAGCATCGCACTATGGTGAACATGTCCATCCTCATATCATATTGGCACACATAATGGAACCAAGAGTGTGTGAGATCAGGGCATTTCTGCAAATGGTTTCAAATATCAGAGATAGAGTATGTCTGCATACTCCATCATTATGTTCTCAAATGACCATTGCAGTTTTCAGTGCAATCCTTGACTACCTAAAGGACAGACCCAGTGCATAGAAGCTCCCACACAAGGTGGGGTCTGGGGAGGGATTATAGGAACCTAGTCTTACCCCTGCAAAGTGCAATGCAGAGAGGCTGGTTCGAACCCAGGACCTCTTGGCACAAGTGGGGAGGACTTCACCACTGCGCCAGGCCTGCCCTCAATCCTTGACTACCTATCCATGAAAAATGTTCTCATTTTGGTCATTATTAATTGAAGTCTCAAAATTTCCCTTTGGATAGCTGAAACAATTGTGGAGTTGTTGATGGCCACTGCCGAGGATGTAGTTTTGAACTAGTTTGTTGGTTCCTTCCTCTTAGTTCTTCTAAGCTGAAAGCCTTCGTTTCCCTGCAGTTGCTCTGTTTATAAGATACTTACTGTACAAGAAAGCAGGTCATTGTTTACTACTAGTACTTTGTATCAGCTTTTGCTTTCTCGCTCTATGTTTTTTGGATGGCCTATTGGCTTGTACTTTTTCTAGGGACATCTGATCTCAAAATTGAATAATGGTGTTCGCGTTATGAAAATACTTGGCAGTTTTACAGCTACTTCAAAAAATTTATCACCTTTTGAAAGCCTTGTATTACTTAAGCTTTATCAAGCACAAAAAGATAGGCCATGTTGTTTCCTTCACAATATTAATTATAATGTTAAATGTATTATATATCTAGATGACTGTTAGGACTGAAGTTCGAGAGCCACTGGGTCCATTTTATGCCACACAAGCAAGACCCAATGTATCCACACATACAGTGTAAACAACTATTGGAGTTATCAGGTTGTCGTTGCAGTTAACACTTTCGTTAGCCTTTTCTCTTTATTTGCTTCAAGGACCACTGACAGTAGTGCACTTAGTTACTTCCTGGTACTCTTGTTGGTGGAAGTGTTGCATCAAAGAATGTAAACAAAGGGGCTCGATGAGATGACTACATGGTATGAATCTTCCACGAGTGAATACCACAAGTTGCTTATCTCCCTGTTGAAGATACTGTGTCAGCGAAAGGGGAAAGTACTCGCACCTTTTGGGTCTGACTCATCACAACAGGTACTTTCTTTGTTTCATGCTTCATTTTGTTGCAGTCGTAGTTGTACTTATATTACTGTTCTATTGTGTGCCTGTAAGCTTGTTCCCCTTTGCTATAATTATTCATTCAGAATTTTCATCAGAAGGAAGATGCCCATAATGAAGGGGAGCCTTGGCGCAGTGGTAAAGCTGCTGCCTTGTGACCATGAGGTCATGGGTTCAAGTCCTGGAAACAGCCTCTTACAGAAATGTAGGGAAAGGCTGCGTACTATAGACCCAAAGTGGTCGGACCCTTCCCTGGACCCTGCGCAAGCGGGAGCTACATGCACCAGGTTGCCCAAGGAAGATGCCCATAATGCATGTTTGACTTAACCACCCTTGTGTTGTGATGATGTCATATAGTGCAAGCAAACTAATACTTTTGATATGATTACCATTTCTGAACGGTTATGACGGATGCATTAGACTTGTTTTTTTAATAATTATTATGTTTGGTATTATTGCCTGGCCATATCATAGGTTCTGATTCTACATTTCCCCTCCACCGAACTATACTGGTTTCTGAACTGAACTATTACCTGCAACTACCGGCTACTGGTTTCAACCTGTTTTACGGTCCTCATTTAGGCTACAATTTAAAATGGTTCCTCTCAAGGATTTAGAAGATTACAGACTTGGCTTATACCCAGTGCCACTAGTATCTCAAATTATATTCTGTGTCATTGGCATATTTAGCCAAGTGTCCCCCACCGCCAGTACTACTTTGTGGATTTTACACTGTCTGAAATGAAGATAAAGATGTGTCTCATGGGGTAGCAGTAGCATCTTAGTTTATCATCTCGATAGGCTATAGAGCAAGCGGTCGCTGGGTATGTATATTTGTTCAGTGTGCTTACTCAAAAGTTTTCGATTTGCTGAATGTGGATGTTTCTTCCTTTCTGCCAGGAGAAGATGATCTGAAACTGGATGCAGACGCATGACGCCTAAAACGAGGCGGAGGATCAGCTTCAGTCCAGGGCACATTGCAGTCAGTCAGCCAGCCAGACTTCCAAAGTTTTCGATTTTCAATTTGATTTTGATTTGCTTGCGGATTATTGAGAGCTACGTGGAGATGGAAGAGCAGTTTGATTAACTAGCAAATGTTGAGCTGAGAAGATGGCACCCAATATATGTTCAAATAATTTACATTAGATGGGAGTGTGTTGGCCGTTGGATAAACAAAATCTTGCGTTGTCTGTGACGGGCTCGACTCTAAATATTTGTTCAGATAATTTACTTTTCTGTTGCCGCTGCCTGGTTATGTAAAACTCTCCTATTTTACTCACTGTAATTGGGTACATTTCATCACAAAACAGAGATCAGCGGTACATGCTCACATTTTTTTATCATGAAGAAATAATGAAACCAAAACTCCTTTTCTGATCCCGAGCTCAAATGCTCATTGGTGAACAGTAAAATAAAAATAATAAAAAAGATCTACCACAAATCTTTTTTTTTTAACTTTGACAAATGTTTTGTATGCTTGACAAATTTCAACATGAAATAACTTTTGTGGAAGTGATAGCAAAATAACAAAATCAAAGCTCCAAAATGTTTTCAAAACTAGCATTTTTGGAGCATCAAATATTCTTTTGCCATGACTTCCACGAATGTCAAGCGAGGGTTCAGGTGCGCTGACGTAGCCCTCCTGCCCCCTACACTTCCGACGACACTAACTTTATTGAGGTCATGGAAGGGTCGAAGGAACCCTCAGAGACCGACTCAGAGTTGGAGTATCCTGAGGAGGATGACAATCTTTCTTTTCCCTTTTTCCACCCCCACCAATACTGCTGCATCGTTCGTGTGAGATCATCACAAAACCGATGCCGGCAACTAGAACACACTATTACATGTGTGGGGATAGGCTGCGCAACTGCTTTAATTAATATCTCCTTGTTGCCAACTGACATGTATTGCTCACTCCAGTCAACTAGCCTCTTGCTTAGGGTCTGTTTGGTTTCAAATAAGTCACCAACTTATAAGTCAAAAAGCGAAAAAAGTGACTTATTTTGCCAAACAGACCCAACTTACAAGTCATAAGTTGCTACACCCCAACTTAAAACTTATAAGTCACCTCCTTTTGCGTGGGTCCCACCTTTACATAAAAAAACAAGATGGAAAGGTGTGGTCAGATGACTTATAAGTCAGGTGACAACCAAACAGGCGTGACTTATAAGTCACTGGTTTTAAGTCACCTGACTTATAAGTCAGGTGACTTATTAGAACCAAACAGACCCTTAGACTCGCCCGAACTATTTCAAACATACCTTTATTCATTATCCCATCTGGAACCGGTAGTCCCAAATATTTGGGGTCAAACACTTGTTGAGATTTGTCAAGAATTCCTCTCACGTCCTCCACCACCGCACCAGGACAATGTCAGAAAAGAGGATGAAACACTTTGATGGGTTTATGAGTTTCCCTGTCGATGAAGAATAAGTGTTCAACAAACCTATAACCAACATTGCATGATGTTGTGAGGCTTCAAAAAATAAAAGGGAATCATCTGCAAATAATAAATGGGTGATAGTGGGCGCCCTTCGACATATTGCCACACCCTTGAAGCCCTCCTTCTCCACAGACTTTTGTACCAAAGCAGATAAGGCATCAGCAACCAATAGGAATAAGAAAGGTGACAAGGGATCACCTTGACGAAGACCCCTTGTAGGTATGAAGGAATTCAATATCTTCAAATTGATTTTTACTGAATACTTTACAGATCTCACACAAGCCGTAACAAGAGAAATCCACCGTGCGGAAAAACCCCATTTAACTAAAGCACCTTCCAAAAAGTCTCAACCGACACGACCATAGGCATTCGAGAGATCCAATTTATATGCACAAAGATGTGACAAGGCCCGTCCCTCCTACTATCATGTTTCTCGCTGTTGCTGGAAATAATTTATCGGTACCCAGTGATTCCTCTATATTATCCACACTATTTTTTAAAGGTGAATGTGTCAGTATCCGTAATTTTGATTCATTTGACGAGTTTCGATTATGAACTTGGATGTTGGAGTATTCTGAACTCGATAATCTCCTTGTCATATTTATCATGTTGTTACATTCTCCAACTTATTTTTCCTCATTCTTCTGGAACGAAGCGATAAAAAGAAAGAAGCAATAAAACATGACGTGGCATGAGACTGACGGGTGGGAGCCCACCTGTTTTTCTTTTCTTTAATTTTTCGAGGGAAAGGAGCTCACCTAGGTTGGGTCGAACCAGATCAGAACAGATCACACCCACGCAAATCACTCCACCGCGCTTTCCCCATTCCCTCGCCGCCGCCGCCGCCGCCGCCATGCTCCGGCTCCGGTGCTGCCTCCTCACCCAGCTCCTCTCATCTCCCTCCGCGTCTCCCGCCTCCCACCTCCGCCGCCTCTTCTCCGCCGCCGCGCCCGCCGTCTCCCCGAACCCTAGCTTCGCGGTGGAGGAGTACCTCGTCGCCACCTGCGGCCTCACCCGACCCCAGGCCCTCAAGGCCTCCGCCAAGCTCTCCCACCTCAAGTCCCCCTCCAATCCCGACGCCGTCCTCGCCATCCTCGCCGGCCTCGGCCTCTCCAGCGCCGACGTCGCCGCCCTCGTCGCCAAGGACCCGCAGTTCCTCTGCGCCAAAGTGGAGAGAACCCTGGCCCCCGTCGTCGCTGGGCTCACCGGCCTCGGCCTCTCACGTTCTGACATCGCGCACCTCGTCTCGCTCTCCCGTGACAAGTTCCGATGTAGATCCTTCGTCTCAAATCTGCAATACTTCCTGCACCTCTTCGGCTCCTTTGAGAACCTCCTCCCTGCTCTCAGGCGCGGCTCATGCTTTCTCTCAGCCGACCTTGAGACAGTGGTCAAGCCCAATGTTGCCTTCCTGCGTTCCTGCGGGCTAGGTGACTGTGACATTGCCAAGTTGTGCATGGCTCAGCTAATGCTGCTTGGCTCCAACATAGAGTGCGTCCGGGCAATGGCAGCACGCGCCCAAGATATTGGTGTGCCCTGTGGCTCTCGGATGTTCAGGCACGCGCTGCAGGCTGTTGCATTCCTCAGCAATGAGAAGATCGCCGCCAAAGTGGAGCACTTGAAGAAGATGTTCAGGTGGTCTGATGTCGAGGTGCGCATTGCTTTGTCCACGCTTCCGCCTCTGCTGATGAGGTCTAACCATATGCTGGAGAGCAAGTCAGAGTTCCTAATATCCAAGGTGGGGTTTGAACCAGCATACATTGCTCATCATCCGGCATTGCTCACATACAGCCTGGAGGGCCGGATCATACCCCGGTACTATGTTGTAAAGTTTCTCAAGGAAAATGGACTGCTGGATCACAACCGGAGCTACTATTCTGCAGTCATTGTGATGGAGAAAGTATTCGTGGACAAGTACATATCCCCTCACAAGGAAGTTGCACCATACCTTGCTGAAGACTATGATGCCGCTTGCAGAGGGGAAGTGCCGACTAGATTCAAATTTACATGAAAATTGGTAACACTACGGCACAACAATTTTTTTTTACATTCCGTGTTATGCTATTCATTCCTGATTTGGTGTTCTTGGCCTAACTGAATTGTAGTTGTCTGCTATTGATAATCTATAGTATGTTTGTTACATGCTGATTTGATGGTGCTAGTCTAGGATCATGAAATTGGCAATTTGATTTGAGAGTATTGGTATGCTCATTATGACATTCAATTAGAGAAGAAAGCATCGTACTACTAGCTTGTGCACTCTAAGGTTGCATTGACATACATATTGGATTTACGGGAATCTTTGTGAAAACCATGGAGCGGCTGCTCCAGCCATGGATACCCTTCATTTCCACCTCGAGATAGGAGCCATGTCAGAGAAAGCACTGCACAGTACTAAGCACTCTCTGACACATATCCCCACAACATTACGTTTGAAATGGATGGCGTCCAAGAGTGGAGCAGTGGTTTCATGGAGCTAAAAAAGTCTCTCTAAGAACTAATGGAATTAAAGAGAGTGAGAGCAGGACATTCTGCAAATACTTTCAAGTATCTTTATGTTCTCATTTTGGCCAAAGATGACACAGACTTCCAAATTTTCTCTGGATGGAAGTATGTTTATCACCGCCAAGGATGCAGTTTGGATCTAGTATGTTGGTTGCTTGCTCTAGTTCTTCTAAGATGAAAATCTTCGTTCATCCAGCAGTAGCTTTGCTTATAAAACTGTTGTGAAAGCAAGTCATTGTGCACTACTCAGTAGTTTGTATCAGTATTTTCCCTTATATTCTTTGATTGATGGCCTACTAGTTGATATTTTTCATATGGCTTCTGATGTCAGAACTGAATAGTGCATTAGTTGGCTAGTAGCATTTTTGTTATCGACTTATCCATGTAGAACTATGTAATGAGCATTTTGGAGGCCCTGGTATTTGTGCTGCAGAGGCAAATTTCTGAAAAGCAAAGGGCATTTCATATAACAGAACTTTTGTTAAGTTAATCTTAAAACCGGTTATGTCATTTATCTGTCGTACCTTTTTACTAATTTTATTCCATATTAGCACTATGTGCATAGATGCTTAGGCATCTGTATTCCATATCAGTATTTGCTTTTTTTGGATGCTCTTCTATATTTTCTTTTGTTGTGTCAGCTATGATCTCTTCTAAAGACGTGTATGCTGGCATTGGAGAAAAGAGAATGAACACTGTTTTTTTGCCTTGTTTCATTTTTTTTGGCTCTGGAAGAATGAACACTGTCACCTCATCTAAGAGATTATCCCACTAATTTTCTCTTTTATACCAAATGTCATCTCTTCGTCGCCTATTTAGTTAAATCTAAGTCTAGATATTACATAATTATATAATCTTGCAGAACTTAGAACATAGGAATAGTATACATGTTGTGTACCTCAAATTAAGACCCAAGCTGTGGTCGGGATGTGCATATTTGTCTGTTCCTGATGTTAGGCTTTAGAAGTTGGAAGAAATGAGATCTCAGCTGTGTGCTTGCAGTTACACAAAGGAGATGGGTCCATGCTATTAATCCCAAAGAGATTAGATTTGAAATGAACATCTGTTGTGTGTCCCTTCTCTGGTGCCTAGCTTGTGGAATTATAGGAACATACTGATTTACTGAATGCAGACGGCGCGTTCTTTCTTTCAGAAGATGTGCTAAAACCGGATGCAGATGCATGGTGTCCCCTTCTTGTTCTTCCAGGAGATCGACGAAGCAGGGCGCTTTGACTCTGCTATCATGTATGTGATTCTGAAGGTATTTGTGGACTTGACGCCTTGCGTGAAGAAGCTCCTACTTTTGTCCTTTTGAAATTTGCAATTTCAGTAAACCTTATTTCTAGTAATTCTGAATCAGAATAAGATCTGATTAGTTAACTCTGAATCTTTCAGCCACCAAGTTAAGATATCTATAGTAACCGCTTAAATGTTATAGCCATGTTTGTTTTACTCGAACCAGAGCTGCAAAATAAACACGAATCTTACAACAAAGTTGGTCATTAATGCAAATACGGCAAGAACGTGTTGTTTTGTATTCAGCAAATGCTTCAAGTATCATTGATGAGTACATTTGCACACTCTGTATCTCTATGTTCCCAATGTCCGTTGCAGTTTGCAATGCAATCCTCAATCTTTTTTTCAGTGAATAAATGTCATTATTTGTGCCCAGCAAATAGCTAGAGTATGTACTCTCGGTTTAGCATGGTATCCATTCTACCTAGATTGATCTCAGGTGTTATACTAACATTTGTAGTCTATATATACTATATCAAACCAGAGTTACTTTAGGCATTAACAAATGCAAACTGGCTTCCACTATATGGAATTTGTCTTTTAGTGTTGAAGAAATATATCTTCAGAGTTCAGAACTATGCCGAGCTTCTACTACAGACCGTTATGAAAGAACATATTAATGCCGGATATTATACCATGTTTTTGTCCATACGCTCCCTAAATGGGATATATTACTCGATGGCATGAATTATCAGCCATATAAAATTTCCTGTCATGAGAGCAGATTGCTAGATCCATTCTGCATATTTTTCAGTTTTTTGTGCATGCTATCTTTTGCTTCCATGGTTTGTGTGCTTGAGAACTCGTAGCCCCATAGCCGTCGATTACTAGAGCACAGATCTGTCTGCTCAACAAAATGTAGCACCTTGAGGGCATCCACCTGCCGAAGCAGAACGGACAGACACTTGAGGTTTGTCGGGCACACAGGCGGTTCAGGATTTGGAGCCTGAAATGCAACCATCAGACTTGTTTTCAGATGTCCCACTGCACCCTGACGATAGGAGCCAAACAGGTCTATGTGGTTGTCAACCAGATAGAGCAACTGGTCTGGTCTGTCGCAGGGAGACCCAGCAACTTGTCACCATTGAGGTGAGGCCAGCCAGATTGCAAACACAGGCAAAAAAGGATGGCAATGTTGCTGCAGATCCAGTGCTTTTTGAATCTCCAACTTATACTGCACCTTGCCAGCAGTGTCTACTGAATTTGAAACTCAGACTTGCCAATCAAGTGTATCTGCACAACAAAGTTTAGCTATTTGTCAATCAAGTACTTATCAAGTATGTCTCCTGAATAAAGCTTGCGTTTTGCAGCCTGAAGTGCAACAGGCAACCTCAATGTCAGAATCCATTTTGTACACGTCTTAGGATTATAACATACCCGTACATGCCCTGTATTTGTACCAATCATTTGTGGTATATATTTTTTTAACACAAGGAAGGCGCATTCAGGCGCCAAATTTCATTCAACTCATTTGCAAAATACAGCGTGTATTACAAATCCTTCAACCTAAAAGTTTTGAAGAGAAAGCATAGAAGGACAAGGAGAATGAGCTGAATTTGTACAACTAAAAACAGGTTGAGTCCTGCTTCGGTACAACCCCCCGTCCAAAACGTATAAAGGGCAATATGGGGATTCGAACTCTGCTGCTCCACCTTAGAAAGGGCAGCTACATACCAATCAACTTGATAGATGTTGGTGCCTAACAAAGAGCGTGACACTTTAAAAACAAACTACGACACATAATCCTGGCAGTTATTGGATTTTTTATCTTTTCTTGGAAATTGTGAATATTTTTTCTAAAAAAGAGAGTAATTTTATAAAATCCAACAATTGTTTTTCAACAACTCTAAAAAAGTTCTAAAATTCAATTTTGAAGACCTTGTCTTTTTTGAAAATCCTAAATATCTTCTGAAAATACACGGACATTTTTGGAATTTAGAGAACAAAATTTGCTAATGGGAACACTTCGGAAATTCTGGGAATTTTTTTGAAACCGGGAACATTTTAAGTAATTCCTAAACATTTTTTAAGTTTTGAGAAAAAATTGAATACAGGAACAGTTTTCAGAAAACAATAACCTTTTCTGAAATTTTCATATATTTTTGGAATTTATGAAAAAAAGGAAAACATGCGCATTTTTTTTTGTAAAAAAAGCTCGAAGATTTTGGGAAACAACAAACAATTTTAAAAACTAACATATTTTTAAATTTCCAAACATTTAGGGAAAATTAACATTATTAGGGTGTTGAGAAACAAATTGTAAACGGCAAGATTCTTAGCATTCAGAACGTAGAAAAAAGAATATTTTTGGAAATCCTGTACATTTTTTCAATTTATAACTTTTTTTTAGAAGGAACACTTTGTAAAATACTGAACAACTTTTTAAAATCATGAACCAAATTTGAATTTTCCAAAAAACTTGAAATCACAAACAATTCTGTAAAAGGAAAATAAATTTTAAAATAAAACAAGAAACAAAGAAGGAAACACGAAAGCAATTCAAAAGAAACAAAAAATGAAAACAAGAAAAAGAAAGAGAAAAATGAAAAACGAAAAAGAAAGTAAACCTGGAAACCGTCAAAAGAAAAATAAAAAGCGGGAAGCTTCCCAAAATCAGATACGAGTGGTTCCTACATTATCTGCAGAAATGGGACGGCCCAAATGCTTCTCTCGGTCGCTCGCGAAACAGGGCCAATCTGACGCATTTTGCGGCTTTTCTTTGTTTTTTCGTTTTTCTTCTCCTTTTTCATTAATTCATTTTTCTTATTTTTGAACGTTATTATTATTTTTTGAAACATTTAATATATTTTTTGGAATACGAAACTAGCAATTTGAAGTGACTGTTATTATGAATTTTAAAAAAAATTCCTGTAAATATTTATTAAATGCTTTGAAAAAATTAATTGTTTGAGGCCTTCGTCACATCTTTTGTTTCATCACTTTGATTTGGTGGGGCTTAGTTGTTGTGTAGAATCCAACCCCCTAACCCCGAAAGCCATGTATGAGAGTACAGGGACATTCCGTGAAATTCCATATCAACTTTTAAATTTTATATTGAAAAAAGAATCTGCTATTCCAAATAAATAAATAAATTTTTGCATAGGTTTCAAAAAGAATAATAAAGTTCAAGAAGGAGAAAATCAATTAACCAAAAAGAGAAGAAAAATAGAAAAATAGAGAAGAAAAAAATGCTTAGGCCCTAGAAAATAAATAAATCCAGAAAATATTCGCAAATATGAAAAAATGCTGGCAAATTCGAAAAGTGTTCGCATCTTCGCAATGTGCATGCCCACCTATTGACCAAAGTTGATGCCCTTTTTTGAATGTCCAAAAAAAACCATGTTCAACGTAGGGTGCCTAGATATGCGATCCATGGGCATGCCCACCTACTGGCAATAGTTGGATCATTTCATGCATGTCCAAAAGATAGACCATTTTCAACGGGGGTTGTTTGGGTAGGCGAGATGGGTCCGTATGAGACCACGTTTTATCGGCATCGTGAAATGACCCAAAAAATTCCATGAGCTTATATGACCAATTCAAGGCAACATGCCAATTTGTTTGAGTTTTTTTTTGCAATTTATCGAGTTTTCTCGACGAAAAATGGACGACAAATGGCCGAACTTGGCGCAACTTGCATATGGTGCCGGAAATCATTCAAACCTGGCATGATCGTCTGCCATGGGCATGCCCACCTGCTAGCAAGATTTGTAGTCATTTTATGCATGTCCAAAAATATACCATGTTCAATGCAGGGTGTTCGGGTAGACCGGATGAGTTCGTATACGAGTACTTTTTTTGCATCTTCAAATGATCCCAAATTTGTCCATGAACTTTTATGACCAATTCAAGGCACCATCCCAAGTTGTTCTAGTTTTTCGACAGTTTTTGCATTTTCCGGAGTTCTCTCGGTGAAAATGACCGATAAATGGCCACATGTCATGCAACTTGCATAAGGTGTTGGAATCGTCCAAACCTGGCATGGATGCCTACCATGGGCATGCCCATCTGCTAGCAAAAATGTTAGTTATAAAGTTTGCACGCTCCTCATATTTCTTTAAAAGTGCTCAAAATGTTGCTCGGAAAAAATGTTCTTAATATTTTGAACTAACATATCTCCTTAAAAAATTGAAATGTTCATGCTTGTATAAAATATTATTCAAATTTTTTGAAATATTTTCATGCTTTTATGAAAAATGATGTTTTTCAAATATGTTCAAGTTGTTCAAAAAAAATGTTGGGTTATGAAACATTATTCAATTTTTAAAAATTCATTCATAATTTTCTTGGTGTTGCTCCCTCCATTCAGGTTTATTGGGTCCAAGAGCCACCAAAACTTGTATACCATGTTAAATAGGCTGCTGCATAGTTTATCAAAAAAATAATTAGGCTGCTGCATTTAAGCACGTCATTTTATTCACTAGCCTCTCCATGGAAGGTAGCGCATGTGTCTCCTTGATTGGATCATGCAGTAACCATGCACAAGTTAGTTAATAGGCCTAATTAATACCGGCCATTAGCTAAGAGATTTATTTCCAATTTCTCCTGTGCGTTTTTCGTGGTCTTCCCGTTTCGGCTCATGGGCCCAATAATTCCGGGGGGAGGGTTTCTTAAGTTTGCACGCTCCGAACCATTCACAAACACTAGTCAGGTAAACTGGTGAGCGTCTTAACTTCATGTATAAAGGTCTGTGGTTCGATTCTTAGCAGAGGCATGTATTTTGTGAATTTTTACATCTCGCGTCGCCTTCTCTGCAGCCTTCACCAATGGGCCGGCCCAGTTGAGGGTGTCTCCATGTCATACGTACTTTCAAAAAAAAAGACCATCCTACCCTTTATTATGAAGGGATATGAAGAAATCTCGTGCGTTGATGTGTTTAGGGGGGTTGTACCGAAGAAGAAATGAAACGGGTTCTATTCTTGAATTGAGAACCTGGTGAGCACAGTTGTGGGCAATGCTATTGATATTCCTGGGAATGTGATAGATAGCATCAAGTTCACTAGAAGAGTCCTGCAGGAAACTACTTATTTGAGGTTGATGTCTCCAAGCAATAGAGTTATCCATAATATTCCTGGAAACCACCATCTTTGCCAAAGAAAGGTTGTTTGTGAGGAATGACATATTGTGGTTTGTGGAGTTGTAACCTGCAAGCCACCTTGGCAACAAATTGAAGGGCCAAGGCTTCACCCACAAGAGGGGAATGTGTAGAGTTAGCAGAAGCTTGTATCATGATTTGTGTGTCAAAGTCATCTCCAGGAACAAAAATGAAAATTCTAATTCCTGTAGCTTGAAGATCACTTCTTCCTAGACTGTTTTCGTTCTTCCATGAGGCATTAGAATAAACTTTTGTTCCTGAAATTATCGCATCAGACTCTATAGTTGACCCTTGAAGAGGTTGTCCCATTTGTTCAGAACCTGTAGCAAGAGTAGGAGAGGAAGGATTGCCTTCCTGCAATTTTTGTTCATGAAAAACCTGCAGAGAAGAGATAGCTAGTGCTGCATGTTGCACTTGATGAGGCAGTGAAAATTTGCTGCAAAAAAGAACATCGTTTCTATTTCCACAAGCACCACATGAATGTAAAAATATTAGGAATAGTGGCATGCAGATGATTACTGGTAGAAAGGGCTATAATGATATCCGCAACAGAAGTATGATTTGTAGCTAAAAACTCAGATCTGATGTACCAAGGATGAGCAAACCAAGCAGCCTTTGCAAAAGAACAAAGAAAAAAGAGATGCAGATCACCATCTTCAATATTACATCTAGCACATAATGTACTAATGTGAACAGAAAATCTACCAGCTCTGGTGCCTGATGGAAGAGCTCACCTGAGAAGTCTCCAAGCAAAAGTTTGGACCCGAGGGGCCATAAATTTTTGCTTCCATACCTGTTGAAGAATAGACTAAATAGCTGGGTTTACCTGTCTTGGTTGATTGGCTTGCACAAAGTGAATTTGTTGTAAACAAAGCTTGTATGTGCTCTTGGAATTGCATTTTCCTGAAGGGGTTAAGTCCCAACAAAGAATGTCTCTACAATCATCAAGAAGAATAGGAGTAGCAATGATAGCCGAAGCAGAGGGCTCCATAAAAAGGTTAGAGACAAGCTGAGTATGCCACTTTTTTCTCCCAGGCAACCAAAGATTATAAACCTTAGCCGGATAGATAAAATTGTACTTTGCTGAATGATAAGATGATCATACAAATTGTACTAGGTAGAGCACCAGTGTGAACTCCAAACAGAAACATTCCCTTAGGAAATTTGATAAAAGCAGTGGGCTTTGAGCATAGGCATGCCTTTGAGAGCGGACGCCCAGAAGCAGATTTTGGGGTGTTGGAATTTGCTCTCCGAATGGAAGAACCTGGAAAATATTTAGCACAGAGTACTTGATAGATGTGACTATCATGGTTATCAGCCAATCTCCAAGCAGCCGCAAGTAGCAACCCCCGATTCATTGCAAGCATGTTTTTGATACCCAACCCCCTCATTTTAGGTGTACAAATGTCTTTCCAGGCCCTTAGGCATAAAGCTTTTGAACCATCCTCCTCTCTGACTCCTACCCACCAAAAAATACGGATGACAGCAGTGAGCTTTGCAAGGATTTTTTTATAAAAAAGTATGTTGGACATATAGTAGACAGTGATGGATGCAAACACAGAATTGATAAGCTCGAGTCTGGCGGCATGGGCTAGTTTATCTGCCTTATAAGTGGGAAGCTTATTCTTAAATTTGTCAAAAACAACGTTATAAGAGGAAGCACGATCCTTAGTTGGGAGGATTAACGGGTGGACAAGATGAGTAGGTGTACCATCAATAAGAGGAACATGGAATATATGAGTGATTTGTTGAACTAAAGGGTGGGAAACGTTGGCGCTAAACAAAAGAAAAGACTTATCCCAGTTTGGAGTCTGCCCGGAAAGACAGCAGAAATGGTTAGTGAGATTGGCCATCTGATCAGCCACCTGCGCTGTAGCATTGCCACGGACCAACAAATCATCGGCAAAAAGCATTGCGTGAATAGAAGGACAATCTGGACCAAGAGAGATCCCGGACAAGCAATTTTGGACCATATCATCATGTAAGCTCAAAGAAAGTTCATTAATAGCAAGGACAAAAAGATAAGGCGATAAAGGACATCCTTGTCTTATGCCTCCGTTACTACGAAAGTTGGCAAAAGGTTGACCATTGATAATGACAGAGAAACTTGGGGAAGAGATGCAAGCGTAAACCAAGTTTATAAAATGACCATGCAACCCTTTGCGAGAAAGAGCAGAGACTATGAAGTTCCACTCAAGGCGATCAAAAGCCTTAGCCAAGTCAATATTAAGCAAGAATGCTTGTTGTTTCCAAGATTTAAGGGCAAAAGTGTGAGTGATCTCTTCGGCTAAGATGATATTATTGGATATCTGTCTACCCTCAGTGAAGGCTTGTTGGGAAGGATCAATATAGACAGGAAGGTGAGGCTTCAATCTGTTGGCCAAGGTTTTGGAAATGATCTTATAAATGACATTGCAAAGGCTGATAGGTCGATAGTCAGAAAGGATTTGTGAGACCAATTTCTTAGGAATAAGAGCAATGTGAGTATCACTAATATGTGATGGCACGCATTATACCTGTCTGGTAAAAATTTCTCACCATAGCAGTGACATCACTAGTAGAAAAACACCTAATAGTCCCGGTTCGTAAGGGCCTTTAGTCCCGGTTCATGAACCGGGACTAATGGGTCGTTACTAATACCTCCACCCATTAGTCCCGGTTCAAACACGAACCGGGACCAATGTGCCTCCACGTGGCCCTGTGTGCCGAGGCCAGTCAGGGGGCCTTTGGTCCCGGTTGGTGGTACCAACCGGGACCAAAAGGCATCCACGCGTCAGCCTTCCAGTGGCTGGGGTTTTTGTTTTTTTTTGAAAGGAGGGGGGGGGGGTTTTGGGGGGTTAATTTAGGTGTTTCATATATTGTGTTAGCTAGCTAATTACTAGAGAGAAGTGTCCTCTCTTATGTCCGTGCTTGGTCGACGCTACGTACTATATATACATAAGTGATCGAGAGAACCATTGAGTACAGAAGTTCGTCATGCATACCGAGAGAAGTGATCGATCGACCTCTCCTTCTCCGAGAGATTGGTCGAACAACAAGTTTTCGTATATCATGTATCTGATGCTACTGGCTACATACATGTACAATATGTATAAGATCTCTTAATTACAATCCCCTAGCAATTGAAATCAATTTCCACATGGTATTC
The DNA here is from genome assembly GCF_018294505.1 of Triticum aestivum. Lineage (NCBI taxonomy): Eukaryota > Viridiplantae > Streptophyta > Magnoliopsida > Poales > Poaceae > Triticum > Triticum aestivum. The sequence goes on along the minus strand of NC_057810.1, from coordinate 57,383,268 downwards.
TCCGGCTTTATTGATGACGTGGTCAAGAAAGAATCCCGCCAATTCCTCTTGAATTGCTTTCGTGCGATCTGGTTCTAGGAGTTCATTCCGCATCTGCCACGTCTAATTTGAAGAAGGGGGTTAATTAATACATATATATGAATGAAACTCAACATAAATGATGGTGTAATAAAATGAAATTGTGAATATTATTGCTTACGCACTTCATATTGTCTTTGAGAGTAGCCCCGCTTGTTTTTCAAAGTCCCGTTGTGGATGAACTCGCACACGTAGTATCCACAGAAATCATTCCCTTCTTCCTGCCACAAGCACTTTACGAGAAATAGAGGTCAATCAAACTGATAATGAAGCATTATAAATGACATTGATGAAAGTATAGCTATAGAATCAACGGGAGATGTGCGCAACTAGCTAGCCAATAGTACTTACTTTCGGGTATGTATATCGCAGCTCCTTCGGCAGTCCCGGAGCTTGTGCAGTGAACTGTTTCCAAACCCTGCAAGACAAAGAAAGTAATTATTATTACTTGAGATATCAGGAAATGAACAAAAAGTTGCCGATATGGTGCGATAATGATCGATTGAACTTACTTGCTGAGCATTTCAGTCATGTCCGCATAGGTTTTGGGATCTTTCCGTCTTGAGTCTAAGACGGTTACTAGTCCACGCTCAAGCTTAATCTCCAGAAGAATATAATGGTACCTGCGCACGCATGCATAACTCATCAATTACATTACTATAACCTCGCTCGAGTAATAAGGGAAACCGAATATGCACACGACAGTAACACTCACTTGCCATTGTAAGGAAAGAGTATGGTATCTTTGTTTTGATTTTTGATCAACGATTGTAGCACGTTGTCCTCGGCCTCTTTGACGTCCTTTTCAACCAGAAATTCATGTATGATATTTGTGTTAATGAACCCAATATCATAAATTTCTTGTTTTTTGCACTCGACGATCTTCAATCTGCATAATATATTGAGGATAATTAATTATAAATACACGAAATGAAAGAGATGAGCTATATATAGAGACTTAATGACAGAAATAGTACTTACAGACAGTAGCAAAAGACCATTAGTTTATCAAGGGCCTTTTCATTGAAGAACGCGAAGAACTCATCAAATGGAACAGTCAACAGATCATTTGCAACGAGGTCGTGCTCCTCTTTAATATTCAAATACAAAGAATTCGTACCCCCAGACTCTCTGCAGGTTTCCATGTACCAATTATGGAACCTTCGCATCATTGTTGTCAGAGATTTTTCATCTTTGACGAGAGGCTTCCCGTACTCGTATCTGTGTTCGTCCACCTCCAAGAAATCAGGAAGTTGATCGTCAGGTAGGTAATCTGCAAGATTGCCATAACCGGCCACCGTCCCCGGAGCATTAGACACATTGAGCGGGGGGCACGATTGCTATGCTTGTTCACCAAGCTGGGCAATTTTTCCCCCTTTGCTCGTTCTTTTGACCTTTTAGCACTGACAGTAGTTCCCGACCGTTGGGCTTGGAGATATGTCTATTCAGTAATGTGCTCATAGTTGGTTCTCGGCGGAGACTTTGGTGGTTTCCTCAGGGCATCGATAGTGCGCTTTGCTTTCACCGGATCTACCTTCTCCTCCGGAGGTGGATGTCTCTTTGCTTTCACCCCTTCAAAGAACTCCTTCACGTGGGTCCGCACAATCATATTGTTTTCCTCCTCGGTCCTCTTGTACGGTAACTTCTCTAGAGGCTTGAGAGGTGGACCGTATCTGTATTGCCTCCCGCCCCTGGTTGTGCTGCTAGACGCCGGAGCAGACGGAGCGGCTGCGGCGTCTGTCTTCTTTCGTGCTTGCTTACGAGGCGGAGGAGAAGGAGTACGACGCGCCGGAGCAGCCGGGGCGGCGGCAGGTCTCTTCCACCCTTGCTGGCGAGGCGGAGAAGGAGGAGGTTGCTGGCTACTCGGGAGCGCCGGCGCAGGCGGAGAAGGAGGCGGAGTGCCGCCACGCGCCGGAGAAGGAGGCGGAGTGCCGCCACGCGTGCCCTGATCGTCACTCGCCGGAGGAGGAGGCGGTGGAGGAGGCAGAGTGCCCTGACTCGCCGGAGGAGGAGGAGGAGGCGGAGGCGTCCAGTTCGGAAGGTTGATGAGCTCCTTCCGCCATAGGCATGGAGTCTTCAGAGCAGAACCCAACCTAGTCTACCCTTCACCGGTAGGATGGTCAAGCACGAGGTCCTCAAATCCCTCCGTTATTTCATCCACCATCACCTTAGCATATCCTTCTGGAATCGGCCGGCAGTGATAAGTTGCTCCGGATCCACTAGGATAAACAGAGCCAACAGCCGCCTTGACCTTCAAATTCATCCATCGCGCCATAATGTGGCAATGTTGAGACTCCATGATAGCATCCACGGGATAGCTGGCAGGAGCCGTTAAGACATGCTCCGGCTAAAGCAGCTCGGTGGAAGCCAAGCTGCTTCTCCGCTGAGATGGCGGGGTAGCTTCGGGGGAAGCTTCGACAGGTCGTTTGCTGCGATCTGCTGCTTCTCGTTCCTCTTCTCGTTCCTCTAGACCCATTACCCTTTCGTGCAGCGCCTGCAGTTGGCCCTGCTCCAGTTTCTTCCTCCTCTTGTGGGTTTTGTAACCCCCTGCGTCCGGAAAACCAACCTTCCATAGAATGGAGCCTGGCGTGCCTCGTGTCCGTCCAGGGTGCTCAGGATTCCCGAGGGCCATTGTGAGCTCGTCCTTCTCCCTGTCTGGTGCGAACGTCCCTTTCTGCGCTGCATTGATATAGTGTTGAAGGTTCTTGACTGGTATTTCCAGTTGCTCGTCCGTCCAATGGCACATTCCTGATACAGGGTCCAAGGTTCCGCCAGCCCCGAAGAACCAAGTCCGGCAACGGTCTGGCCATCTCATTGTCTCTGGTTCGATCCCTTTTTCAAGCAGATCATTCTCAGCCTTGGACCACTTAGGCTGGGCTTTTAGGTAGCCACCTCACCCCATGCGATGGTGAAGCTTCTTCTTCGCAGCATTTTGCTTGTTCGTCGCCGACATCTTCTTACTCTTTTCCGATGTCTTGTGGGCCACAAGTGCGGGCCAGTGATCTTTGATCTTCTCATATTTGCCGATGAATTCTGGTGTCTTTTTTTTCTGACAAAATGGTTCAACTCTTTCCTCCACCTCCTGAATAGGGTTGCCATCTTCTTAAGAGCACAAGACTTGATTAATTGCTCTTTAACTGGCTTCTCCGGATCCTCCTCTGGCGGTAGGGTGAAATTTGCCTTCAGCTGAGTCCAAAGATCTTCTTTCTGCATATCATTGACATAAGACACCTCAGGGTCATCCTTAGGCTTATACCATTGCTGGATGCTGATCGGGATCTTGTCCCTAACAAGAACCCCGCACTGAGAAGAAAATGTGTTCTTTGTCCGGATGGGTTCAATCGGTTCGCCGTCGGGCGCGATTTCTATGATCTCAAACCTTTCATCCGAGCTCAACTTTTTCTTCGGGCCTCGTCTCCTTACCGAGGTTGTTCTCGATCCAGAGGGCTAGAAATTAAAAGGAAGAAAGACGAGAGTAATTAATATGTGTACATATACCAAAACAATGAATGCATCAATTAACTAGTCAGTACGGGCTTAACTAATATATATATATATACCTGGCCGGACTCGGTTCGGTCACCGGAGCAGTCAGCACGTTCTCCTTCTTGTACCTCCATTGGGTCATCACTAGAGCCATCATGAACATAGCCCTCTTCTTGTACCGGCATTAATGGGCCGGAGCCATCATGAACATAGCCCTCTTCTTCACCCAGTCCTTCCTCACCAACGACGTCGATGAAAAATGACGCAACAACATCAGTTCCTTCTGCGATCATCTCCCCCAACATCGCTTATGTTGCTTCGTCTCGGTAGTGCTCCATAGTTTCTGCAAATATTTACAACATGTCAATTATTATTCAAAAACATGGTACAGATGGATATATATTAGTGGAAAACGTAGAACTAGCTAGCTAATCACAATAAGGAATCATGTTAGTGGCCTCAACGCTGCTTCTCTAGGGTTTGGGATCGCCTCAACACAACGCTTCAAGGGTTTGGGGTGGCCTCGACGACAACGCTCTTTCAACTTGGTAAATTTGGGTGGCCTCGAGAGTTTTGGTCGAGCGAGAGGGCCGAGGGGGGTGCTGCCGTTGTATAGGTTATCACGGTCGAGAGGGGGTATATATATCGACCGCCCCTCATGTCGAAGTTATCTCAAGGGGGCGGCGAGGGCGAAGGCGAGCAGCCTGACGGCGACAGACCCGATAAAACATAAGAAAACGAAGAAGAGATAAAAAGAGGAGAAGAAGAAAGGAATAGAGGAGAAGATCGAAGACAAAAAAGAATAAAAAAAAGAGGAGAAGAAGAAAGGAATAGAGGAGAAGAAGAAAAAAAATAGAATTTTTCTATTTTTTCTTCTTCTCCTCTATTGCTTTCTTCTTCTCCTCTTCCTTTTCTTCTTTTTTGTTCTTCTTATTTATTTCTCCTCTATTCCTTTCTTTCTTCTTCTCCTCTTCTTTTTCTTCTTCTCCCTCGAGAAAGGAAAATAATTAAGGAAAAGGAAGAAAAGAGGATGAAGGAAGAGAAGGAAGAAGAAGAAGAAAGGAATAGAGGACAAGAAGAAAAAATAGAATTTTTTTTCTATTTTTTCTTCTTCTCCTCTTCTTTTTCTTCTTTTTTCTTCTTCTTATTTATTTCTCCTCTTCTTTTCCTCTCCTCTTCTTCTCTTTTCTTCCTCTTCTTATTTCCCTTTTTCCTCTCATTCTTCTTCTTCTTCTTCTTCTTCTTCTTCTTCCTTCTTCCTCTTTTCTTCATTTTTCTTATTTTACTTTTTCCTCTACACTAACCTAATTAAAATGCACTAACCTAAAATCGGTATCTACTAACAACCTAAATAAAAAATTAATACATATATGAAAAAACATATATAAACAAAAAAATGTTATGAACATTATATTCATACATACATATAGCCACATCCATTCATAATATAGCTACCACATACATATATACATTAATTATATATATGAAAAAAATGCAATGAACAAAAAATACACATGTATGTATGAAAAAAACACTGAACACAGAGCCTGGACGGCGGCGGCTCACAACGGGGGCGGCCGCCGGCAGCGGCGAGGGCGTCGGCGACGACCACGTACGGCGGGCCGGGGCAGGGGCGTGGCCGGCGACGACGGCGACGGTGACGGCGACGACGGGCGCGGGCGACGACGACGACGTCGGCGGGGTCGGTCGGCGGGCGGCGTCGGGGCAGCCGGCGGGCGGCGTCGGGGCAGCGCCTGGCGACGATGGGTCACGGGCGACGACGGGGGCGCGTGGACGACGTCTAGGCGGCGGGCGGCGTTGGGTGCGCGCGGACAGCGTCGGGGCGGCGCGCGGACGATGTCTGGGCGGCGGGCGGCGTCGAGGCAGCGGACAACGTCGATCTGGGCAGCCTGGCGGCGGCGTCCGGCGGCAACTGGCGATGTGTTCGTCAAATTTTCCTAAGTGCTGTATATATAGCAAGGGCATTGGTCCCGGTTCGTGACTCCAACCGGGACTAATGGCCCCTTTAGTCCCGGTTGGTACCACCAACCGGGACCAAAGGCCGCCGCTTCCCGCCCATGGCACCAACCGGGACTAATGCCCCCCCTTTAGTCCCGGTTGCTGCCACCAACTGGGACCAAAGGATCCTGTGCTGCCCGCGTCGGGGCCAAAGTTTAGTCCCACCTCACTAGTTGAGAGGGGCGCGCAGTGGTTTATAAGCCCCACTGCCGCACCCCTCTCGAGCTCCTCTCCACCGTAGGCTTGCGGGCCTATTTGCTACTGCTTTGCCTGATGGGCCTGCTGGGCCTACTGCGGGCCTGAATCCTGGCCCATGTTAGGGTTTCTAGTCGTATTCAGGCCGTGGGGGCCCAGTAGGAGGCAATTTTTTTGTTTTCTTTCTTGTTTTATTTATTTTATTTTGTTTCTACTTACAACAAAATACTTATTGTTGCTATTTTTAATTATTTTCTAGTTTTTTGTGTTGTTTTCTGCATTATTTATTTTCTTTTGTTTTTTGCTTTATTTTTTATTTTTTTTCTTTTAGTTTTGGAAAAATTATAAACTTTCTGTTAGTGCCATTAGTTTTCAAATTTGAAAACACTTTTTTGTTTTTTTGTTTTCTTTCTTACTTTATTTATTTTATTTTGTTTGTACTTACAACAAAATACTTATTGTTGCTATTTTTAATTGTTTTTTGTTTTGTTTTCTGCATTATTTATTTTCTTTTGTTTTTTGCTGGATTTTTTAATTCCTTTTGCTTTTAGTTTTAGAAAAATTATAAACTTTCTATTAGTGCCATTAGTTTTCAAATTTGAAAACACTTTTTTTGTTTTTTTGTTTTCTTTCTTGCTTTATTTATTTTATTTTGTTTCTACTTACAACAAAATACTTATTGTTGCTATTTTTAATTATTACGAGGGCCAAACCATAAGACATTAAAGCATTTCAAATGAACTATGAAAAAGTTGAAAGTTGGCATGGTATCATAAATTCACCCACATAGCATGTGCATGTACAAAACAGACAATGGTATCATACTCGTGTGTTACAAAGTTGGCATGGTATCATCATAATAGTTGTGGGAGAAAGTCTTCACTTTTTCTTCGCTTGTGTCATTTGCTTATTGCGCCGTAACCATGGATAATCTTCATCGCTTATCAGGATGCTGGGGTCAGCCTTGACTTTGAAGGGAGGAATTTCATGAAACTTTTCATAATCTTCAGATATGTTTGTCTTGCCCTCCACTCCCACGATGTCCCTTTTTCCTGAAAGAACTATGTGCGCTTTGGCTCATCGTATGATGTATTCGCTTCCTTATCTTTTCTTTTTCTCGGTCTGGTAGACATGTCCTTCACATAGATAACCTGTGCCACATCATTGGCTAGGATGAACGGTTCGTCAGTGTACCCAAGATTTTTCAGATCCACTGTTGTCATTCCATACTGTGGGTCTACCTGTACCCAGCCTCCTGACAGATTGACCCATTTGCACTTAAACAAAGGGACCTTAAAATCATGTCCGTAGTCAAGTTCCCATATGTCCACTATGTAACCATAATATGTGTCATTTCCCCTCTCGGTTGTTGCATCAAAGCGGACACCGCTTGTCACATCCCTAGCTGCTGGTAGTGCTCTAGGCTAGCTTCTTGTGTGCATCATGTCTATATTTTCGAAACTTGAACTGAGGAATTTTGGAAGCCTCAAAAACTTAAATAAAAGAGGGGCAAAAACCCTAGAAATCTCATTCATTGCTCCAAAATGCTCTTCTTAAATGTTTGATAATTTTTGGTAAGGGTTCTGGTCCCAACCAAAATATTGAACATTTTTAAGGAATTATTTTTGGGACTTTGGATTTAATTCATTAACTATTTGAATTTGAATTATATTCATATAATTAGAATATAATTTCAAATACCCCTGAAATATTTTATAAGCTTTTGGAAAAGTCCATCTAGCAATATAAAATATTCAGAGGAGTTTTTGGCATTGTTTGAATTATTTTAAATTCAAAACAGTGGCAAAATAAATTAAATAAAACAAAACAGAACAGAAATAAATAAAAGAGAGAGAGAAGGAAGTTACCTGTCAGCCCACCCGGCCCAAACCTACCTGGCGGCCTAGCTGGCAGGCCCAGCCCACCACTTCCCCCCCCCTGTCGCCTTCCTCCTCGCGCCAGTAGGCGCAGGCGCGTGGCCGGAGCGCGCGGGCACACGCCCAGGCCACCTCCTGCCTCTCTGCCTGTCTCCCCGTCGCCCTGAGGATGCCACGCACCCCCCTGGACCGCTCTCACTCTCCCCCATTCCTTCTTCTCTCTTCTCTGGCTCTCTCACTCGCGCGACCGAGGACCGCCGTCGCCGCCGCTCGTCGCAGTCGTAGCCACCACCGTCGTTCCACCCCACCAGAGTGACCAAAGGCTCCGCCTCGATGCCCCCGACCTCTCCATGGAGCTACGCAACACCGGGAGCCCTGCATCGCCGCCCACGCCGTCTTCCCCATCTCCGGCCGCCCGAGATCGCCGTCGTTGATTCGTCGTCACCAAGCCATCCCCGAGCCCACTAGTCTGCTCTGCTAGTTCACCATGAGCACCGGAATCTTTCCCCTCTCTCCCCTGCCTCGTTTGCACCGCGTAGCTATCAAATCTGCCGGAGCCGCGAGCTTACCACCGCCGGCGATGTCGCCGCCGCCGCGCTAGTCGCTGGAGCTCGTGTCTGAGCACTCCATCGTGCTCAGCACGCTCCCAGTAGCACATATCACCCCACCACCGTCCTCCCCGTGCACCCTAACGCAATCCCGTGCACAACCGAACTCCGGCCACCACCTTTGAGCTCGTGGCCGTCCACTCCGGCCACCCCCGGCCCGGCTACTGCCACCAGCCGACGCGCTGCAACACCAGCTACCCGTAGAGATCAACCGCGGCTCAAACCGCTGTCTGTATGCGAAACCCGAGCAACTCCGGCGTGTTGCCGCCCCGGGTTTGGTCGCCGCTGGCTGAACTCCGGTGACGCCGACGTGGCGCACTTACTTAGTCACTAATGACCCTGCTAACAGCCCTATCTCTCACTGACATATGGGCCCCACGCCCTTAACTAACCACGGTTAACCCCTGTTTAGTTTAAGTTAACCACAGTGGCCCCACGCATCGGAGTTGACCTAGCTGATGTGGCCGTTGACCGGTTCCACCTGTCAGTGAGTGAAACAGCCCTGTGTCACTGACGTGTGGCCCCCACACGTCAGGTTGACCAGCAGCAGCGTCTGTTGACCTGCTGACGTCACGGTGACGCACTGCTGACGTAGTAAATGTTTTCTGGAATTTAAATAATTCTTAAATGATTTATTATTTTCAGAAAATGTCCTAAACTTCTAAAAATCATAGAAATTCAACCGTATCTCCAAATGAAATAAATTATATATGAAAAATTATCAGAAAAATTCAAGGAATCCATCTGTACCATTTTCATGCATGTTAGAACAACTTATAGCTGCTGTTTAGCACAAATCAATTAAATGGCATTTGAATAATCACATGTGGAGTTTGAATTTGAATCTTGTATTCAAACCAACTTCATTTAATCTGTTGCTAGTTGCATTAGCCCAAAACACATTCATTTTGCCATGTCATGATCATGCATCATATTGTGCATTGCATTGATTGTGTTCCCTTCTATGTTGCCGGTAATTGTCCCCTCTTGATAGACGATGTTCCGAGGATGTGATCGTTGACACTGATGAAGACTCAATGTTATCTTCAGAAGTGCCAGGCAAGCAAAACCCCCTTGTTCATTCCGATACAATCCTACTCTCTCGCTCCTGCTCTCTTTTACTGCATTAGGACAACAACGATTCATCTGTTACTTGCTGCGGTAGCTGAACCCCTTTATCCTTTGCATGACCTGTCATTCCACAGTAAATAGATGAAACCCACTCGTATGAGTAGGAGTTGTTTGAGCCCTGTTGTGCCTACTCATTCATGCTTGTTTGTCATGCCTGCTACTGCTTAGAGTTGAGTCAGGTCTGATTCATTGGGGATGAATCAGAGGCGTGTGAACATGTCCTACTGTGTGTGAGCTAAGTGTGTGAACACGATTTGGTAAAGGTAGCGGTGAGAGGCCATGTAGGAGTACATGGTGGGTTGTCTCATTGCAGCCGCCCTCAGGAACTGAGTTCTGTGTTTGTGATCCATGATTCAGCTACTACCATACATTGGGCCCTGAAATATGACCCCGCTCGACTTCTTATTCACCCTAGTCCTCTGTCCAGGAGTTGCAAGTAGTTTCTGGTGTTTGTAGCTTACTGGAGGCCGTGGACAGCGCTGACCGTAGGGGTGGGCTGTGATGCGGTAGGTACGTGGCACGGTGTACCGGATGCCCGTTTGGTATCTCGGGAACCCTGTTCACATCGTTTGGGGCTGTGAGCGAAACTCCGGCCGGATCTCCTCATGGATGGAACCCGAATAGGCGATAAACCTAGACTAGAGACTTGAGTGTTTAGGTAGGTCGTGGTCTACACCCACGTCGGCTTTCGCTTGAAGTCTGCCGAGCACATGTCGTGTGCAGACGCTAAGTGGTGGAAACATGTATGAAGAAGTACACCCCTGCAGGGTTAACATCATCTATTCGAATAGCCGTGTCTGCGGTAAAGGACTTCTGGGTTGCTTATATTAGTTCATAGACAAGTGAAAGTGGATACTCTAAAATACGCAAGATAAGTGTGAGTGCTATGGATGGCGTTCTCGTAGGGAGACGGGAGCGGATCCATAGTGGTGTATTGATATGGTGAATATGTGGACTCGTGTGCGCCACCTCAAAAGAGTTACTTGCAGTCGTAGTTCAGGATAGCCACCGAGTCAAAGCTGGCTTGCTGCAGTTAAACCCCACCACCCCTTTGTTGATAATGATGCATATGTAGTTAGCTCTGATGTAAGTCTTGCTGGGTACATTTGTACTCACGTTTGCCTATTTTATGTTTTTGCAGAGAGAATTCAGTCTCACTAGTAGTTCCGCTTGGACTTCGACGTTTAGCTTGATACCTCAGCTACGATCTTGTGCCCTCGGCAGGATCTGATAGATAGTCAGGCTTCTCAGCCTTTTTCATTTATAGATGTCTGTACTCAGACATGATAGCTTCCGCTTGTGCTTTGACTTGTATGCTCTGATTGTTGGGTCGTGAGACCCATGTTTGTAATATCTCGCTCCTCGGAGCCTATTGATTAAAATACTTGAGTCGTAGAGTCATGTTGTGATGCCATGTTGTATTTGCACATATCGAGCATATTGTGTGTATGTTATTGAAATGCTTGGTATGTGTGGGATCTGACCATCTAGTTGTTTATCTTTAGTAGCCTCCCTTACCGGGAAATGTCTCCTAGTGTTTCCACTGAGCCATGGTAGCTTGCTACTGCTCCGGAACACTTAGGCTGGCCGGCATGTGTCCTTCTTCGTTCCTGTGTCTGTCCCTTCGGGGAAATGTCACGCGATGAATACCGGAGTCCTGTTAGCCCGCTACAGCCCGGTTCACCGGAGTCCTGCTAGCCCAGTGCTACAGCCTGGGTTCACCCGCTGATGACCGACACGTTCGATGCTGGGTCATGGATGCCTGTCCCTGTAAGTTTGTGCCACTTTGGGTTTACGACTAGCCATGTCAGCCCGGGCTCCTTATCATATGGATGCTAGCGACACTGTCATATACGTGTGCCAAAAGGCGCAAATGGTCCCGGGCAAAGGTAAGGCGACACCTGTGGGAATACCGTGCGTGAGGCCGCAAAGTGATATGAGGTGTTACATGCTAGATCAATGTGGCATTGAGTCGGGGTCCTGACACCGCTGTTTTGGTTGGTGCTCTTTTGATCTTGGTCAATCGTGTAAAATGTATTCCCATTTATCTCGTATCCTTTCCAAATCGTAACAGTCGAAGATAGTCCCCTGGACAACAAGTACAGCTCATCACAGACAGTGTTGTCACCTCTGAGACGTGCTTCCAACCAACTGCCGAAAGTCCTGATGTGTTCACATGTAATCCAATCGTCGGACTGCTCCGGGTGTTTGGAGCGCAGACTATTCTTATGTTCATCGACAAACGGGGTCACCAAGATAGAGTTCTGTAGAACTGTGTAGCGTGCTTGAGACCAAGAATATCCGTCCCTGCATATTATTGAGTCCCTTCCAAGCATGCCTTTTCCAGTAAGTCTCCCCTCATACCGTGATTGAGGGAGACCTATCTTCTTAAGGCCAGGAATGAAGTCAACACAAAACCCGATGACATCCTCTGTTTGATGGCCCATGGAGATGCTTCCTTCTGGCCTAGCGCGATTACGGACATATTTCTTTAGGACTCCCATGAACCTCTCAAAGGGGTACATATTGTGTAGAAATACAGGGCCCAGAATGACAATCTCATCAACTAGATGAACTAGGACGTGCGTCATGATATTGAAGAAGGATGGTGGGAACACCAGCTCGAAACTGACAAGACATTGCACCACATCACTCCTTAGCCTTGGTATGATTTCTGGATCGATCACCTTTTGAGAGATTGCATTGAGGAATGCACATAGCTTCACAATGGCTAATCGAACGTTTTCCGGTAGAAGCCCCCTCAATGCAACCGGAAGCAGTTGCGTCATAATCACGTGGCAGTCATGAGACTTTAGGTTTTGAAACTTTTTCTCTGACATATTTATTATTCCTTTTATATTCGACGAGAAGCCAGTCGGGACCTTCATACTAAGCAGGCATTCAAAGAAGATTTCCTTCTCTTCTTTGGTAAGAGCATAGCTGGCAGGACCTTCATACTGCTTTGGAGGCACGCCGTCTTTTTCGTGCGAACGTTGCAGGTCCTCTCGTGCCTCAGCTGTATCTTTTGTCTTCCCATACACGCCCAAGAAGCCTAGCAGGTTCACGCAAAGGTTCTTCGTCACGTGCATCACGTCGATCGAAGAGCGGACCTCTAGGTCTTTCCAATAGGGTAGGTCCCAAAATATAGATTTCTTCTTCCACATGGGTGCGTGTCCCCCAGCGTCACTCGGAACAGCTAGTCCGCCGGGACCCTTTCCAAAGATTACGTGTAAATCATTGACCATAACAAGTACGTGATCACCGGTACGCATGGAGGGCTTCCTCCGGTGATCTGCCTCGCCTTTGAAAGGCTTGCCTTTCTTTCGACATTGATGGTTGGTCAGAAGAAATCGATGATGGCCCAGGTACACATTCTTCCTACAGCTTCCCAGGTATATACTATCGGTGTCAAGTAAATAGTGCGTGCATGCGTGGTATCCCTTGTTTATCTGTCCTAAAAGGTTACTAAGAGCAGGCCAATCGTTGATGGTCACGAACAGCAACGCCTTTAGGTGAAATTCCTCCTGTTTGTGCTCATCCCACGTACGTACACCGTTTCCATTCCACAGCTGTAAAAATTCTTCAACTAATGGTCTTAGGTACACATCAATGTCGTTGCCGGGTTGCTTAGGGCCTTGGATGAGAACTGGCATCATAATGAACTTCCGCTTCATGCACATCCAAGGAGGAAGGTTATACATACATAGAGTCACGGGCCAGGTGCTGTGATTGCTGCTCTGCTCCCCGAAAGGATTAATGCCATCTGCACTTAAAGCAAACCATACGTTCCTTGAGTCACTTGCAAACTCATCCCAGTACTTTCTCTTGATTTTTCTCCACTGTGACCCATCAGCGGGTGCTCTCAGCTTCCCGTCTTACTTACGGTCCTCACTGTGTCATCGCATCAACTTGGCATGCTCTCCGTTTCTGAACAGACGTTCCAACCGTGGTATTATAGGAGCATACCACATCACCTTCGCAGGAACCCTCTTCCCGGGGGGCTCGCCGTCAACATCACCAGGGTCATCTCGTCTGATCTTATACCGTAATGCACCGCATACTGGGCATGCGTTCAGATCCTTGTACGCACCGCGGTAGAGGATGCAGTCATTAGGGCATGCATGTATCTTATGCACCTCCAATCCTAGAGGGCATACGACCTTCTTTGCTGCGTATGTACTGTCGGGCAATTCGTTACCCTTTGGAAGCTTCTTCTTCAATATTTTCAGTAGCTTCTCAAATCCTTTGTCAGGCACAGCATTCTCTGCCTTCCACTGCAGCAATTCCAGTACGGTACCGAGCTTTGTGTTGCCATCTTCGCAATTGGGGTACAACCCTTTTTTGTGGTCCTCTAACATGCCATCGCACTTCAGCTTCTCCTTTTGACTTTCGCATTGCGTCCTTGCATCGACAATGACCCGGCGGAGATCATCATCATCAGGCACATCGTCTGGTTCCTCTTGATCTTCAGCAGCTTCGCCTGTTGTAGCATCATCCTGCACATCGTCTGGTTCCTCTTGATCTTCAGTAGCATCACCATATTCATGGGGCACATAGTTGTCATCGTACTTTTCTTCTTCACCGTCTTCCATCATAACCCCTATTTCTCCGTGCCTCGTCCAAACATTATAGTGTGGCATGAAACCCTTGTAAAGCAGGTGGGTGTGAAGGATTTTCCGGTCAGAGTAAGACTTCGTATTCCCACATATAGGGCATGGACAACACATAAAACCATTCAGCTTGTTTGCCTCAGCCACTTCGAGAAATTCATGCACGCCCTTAATGTACTCGGAGGTGTGTCTTGAACCGTACATCCATTGCCGGTTCATCTGCGTGCATTATATATAATTAAGTGTGTCAAAAATCATTACAGAACATCATGAATAGATAATTAAGCGACCAAATTAATAGAAGTTCATCATCACATTAAAACCAAAGTACATACATAGTTCTCATCTAACAACATAAAGCTCTGCAGAGCATCTAAATTAATTAAACCATACATTGAAACAATGTAAAACATTTCAATGCGAAAACAAATGCGATCATAATCGCAACCAATGTAACAACTGATCCAATGGCATAATGATACCAAGCCTCGGTATGAATGGCATATTTTCTAATCTTTCTAATCTTCAAGCGCATTGCATCCATCTTGATCTTGTGATCATCCATGACATCCGCAACATGCAACTCCAATATCATCTTCTCCTCCTCAATTTTTCTAATTTTTTCCTTCAAGAAATTGTTTTCTTCTTCAACTAAATTTAACCTCTCGACAATAGGGTCGGTTGGAATTTCCGGTTCAACAACCTCCTAGATAAATAGAATCTATGTCACGTTGGTCGGCATAATTGTCATAAACAATAGATGAAACAATAGTTATGAAAAGATAATATATACCACATCCGAATCATAGACAGGACGAGGACCGACCGGGTCGGATACCAAAACCATCGCACTATATAAGATGCAATAATAAAAGTAAGAAAATTATACAAGTATCTATATAAACATACAAGTAAGAATTTTTTTTCCTTTCAGAAAGAAGATAAGAACAAAAGGCTCACCACGGTGGTGCCGGCGACGAGATCGGCGCGGGCGATCGACGGCGGTGAAGACGGGGACGGGACATGACGGACCGCTAAACCTAGACAAATATTGAGGAAAATGGAGCTTGGAGGTCGAGCTTGGAGAGAAGAAAGCTTAAGTAGTGTGCCTCGGGCATTCCATCGAACACCTCGTGTGCATAGGAGGTGAGCTAGAGCACCACAAAGCTCTCTCCTCGCCGGCCATGAAAAACAGAGCAGTGAGAGTGCTCTGCTCGCGGGCGAGGAGTATATATAGGCAATTAATTGGTCCTGGTTCGTGGCTTGAACCAGGACTAAAGGGAAGCCTTTGGTCCCGGTTCAGGCCACCAACCGGGACCAATGATGGTGGGCCAAGAGCAAGGCACATTGGTCCCGGTTCGTCCCACCAACCAAGACTAAAAGGTCCAGACGAACCGGGACCAATGGCCCACGTGGCCCGGCCGCCCCCCAGGGCTCACGAACCGCCCCATTGGTCCCTGTTCTGGATTGAACCGGGACTAATGGGCTGACCCGGCCTGGACCATTGCCCCCTTTTCTACTAGTGCATCATCACCAATCCAACTCCAGGTAGCAATGTAGAATTCAATATTGAAACCATCAGGTCGCGGAGAGGCGTTTAGCTTCATGTCCAAGTGATATGTCTCTAACGTATCTATAATTTATGAAGTATTCATGCTATTATATTATCCATGTAGATGTTTTATATGCATTTACATGCTATTTTATATGATTTTTGAGACTAACCTATTAACCTAGAGCCCAATGTCAGTTTTTGTTTTTCCTTGTTTTTGAGTTTTACAGAAAAGGAATACCAACCGGAGTCCAATTGACGTGCCAATTTTTGATGATTTTTATGGACCAAAAGAAGCCCCTGGAGTAAAAGAGTTGGGACTGAAGAGCCTTGGGCTGTCCACGAGGGTGGGGGACGCGCCCACCCCCCGGGCATGGGCCCCTATCTCATGGATGATTCAGAGACCCCCCCCCCTGACGTGAGACCGACGCAAAAAATTCCTATAAATACAGAAACCTCCAGAAAATAATCTAGATCGGAAGTTCCGCCGCCGCAAGCCTCTGTAGCCACGAGAAATCAATCTAGGCCCTCTCTGGCACCCTGCCGGAGGGGGCCATCATCACCGGAGGCCATGGAGGAGGATCCCGGAGGGTCCATCATCGCCATGAAGGCCAAGGACCAGAGGGAGAACCTCTCCCCTTCCAGGGGGAGGCCATGGAGGAGGAAGCACAAGGGGGAGGACCACTCCTCCTCTCTCTCGATGGCGCTGGAGTGCCATCGGGAGGGGAATCATCGCCGCGGTGATCGTCTTCATCAACATCACCATCATCATCACCATCCTCATCTCTTTTACGCGGTCCACTCTCCCGCACCCCGCTGTAATCCCTACTTGAACATGGTGCTTTATGCCACATATTATGATCCAATGATGTGTTTCCATCCTATGATGTTTTGAGTAGATATCTTTTGTCTTTGGGTTGATTGATGATCTAGATTGGTATGAGTTGTATGTTTTATGTTGGTGCTGTCCTATTGTGCCCTCCGTGTCACGCAAGTGTGAGGGATTCCCGCTGTAGGGTGTTGCAATACGTCCATGATTTGCTTATAGTGGGTTGCTTGAGTGACAGAAGCATAAACCCGAGTAAGGGGGTTGTGGCGTATGGGATAAAGAGGACTTGATGCTTTAATGCTATGGTTGGTTTTTACCTTAATGATCTTTTGTAGTTGTGATGCTTGCTAGAGTTCCAATCATAAGTGCATATGATCCAAGAAGAGAAAGTATGTTAGCTTATGCCTCTCCCTCATATGAAATTGCAATGACGACTACCGGTCTTGTTAACAATTACCTAGGATAATTCCGCACACCGATCCATGTTGGAAATATGCCCTAGAGGCAATAATAAAAGGATTATTATTATATTTCCTTGTTCGTGATAATTGTCTTTTATTCATGATATAATTGTATTATCCGGAAATCGTAATACACGTGTGAATACATAGACCACAACATGTCCCTAGTGAGCCTCTAGTTGACTAGCTCGTTGATCAACAGATAGCCACGGTTTCTTGACTATCGACATTGGATGTCATTGATAACGGGATCACATCATTAGGAGAATGATGTGATGGACAAGACCCAATCCTAAGCATAGCACAAGATCATGTAGTTTGTTTGCTAGAGCTTTTCCAATGTCAAGTATCTTTTCCTTAGACCATGAGATCGTGTAACTCCCGGATACCGTAGGAGTGCTTTGGGTGTACCAAACGTCACAACGTAACTGGGTGACTATAAAGGTGCACTACAGGTATCTCCGAAAGTGTCTGTTGGGTTGACACGGATCGAGACTGGGATTTGTCACTCCGTATGACGGAGAGGTATCTCTGGGCCCACTCGATAATGCATCATCATAATGAGCTCAAAGTGACCAAGTGTCTGGTCACGGGATCATGCATTACGGTACGAGTAAAGTGACTTGCCGGTAACGAGATTGAACGAGGTATTGGGATACCGACGATCGAATCTCGGGCAAGTAACGTACCGATTGACAAAGGAAATTGTATACGGGGTTGCTTAAATCCTCGACATCGTGGTTCATTCGATGAGATCATCAAGGAGTATGTGGGAGCCAACATGGGTATCCAGATCCCACTGTTGGTTATTGACCGGAGAGCCGTCTCGGTCATGTCTGCATGTCTCCCGAACCCGTAGGGTCTACACACTTAAGGTTTGGTGACGCTAGGGTTGTATGAATATGAGTATGCAGCAAACCGAAAGTTGTTCGGAGTCCAGGATGAGATCCCGGACGTCACGAGGAGTTCCGAAATGGTCCGGAGGTAAAGAATTATATATAGGAAGTGCAGTTCCGGCCATCGGGAGAGTTTCGGGGGTCACCGGTATTGTACCGGGACCACCGGAAGGGTCCCGGGGGTCCACCGGGTGGGGCCACCTATCCCGGAGGGCCTCATGGGATGAAGTGGGAGGGGAACCAGCCCCTAGTGGGCTGGTGCGCCCCCCCTGGGCCCCCCTCTGCGCCTAGGGTTGGGAACCCTAGGGGAGGGGGCGCCTCCACTTGCCTTGGGGGGCACTCCACCCCCCTTGGCCGCGGCCCCCCTAGAGATCCCATCTCTAGGGCCGGCGCCCCCCCTGGGGTCCCTATATAAAGAGGGGGGTGGGAGGGCAGCCGCACCCAACACCCTGGCGCCTGCCTCCCCTCCCTGCTACACCTCCTCCTCCCGTAGTTGCTTGGCGAAGCCCTGCCGGAGCCCTGCTGCATCCACCACCACGCCGTCGTGCTGCTGGATCTTCATCAACCTCTCCTTCCCCCTTGCTAGATCAAGAAGGATGAGACGTCACGTTGACCGTACGTGTGTTGAACATGGAGGTGCCGTCCGTTCGGCGCTAGGATCTCCGGTGATTTGGATCACGACGAGAACGACTCCCTCAACCCCGTTCTCTTGAACGCTTCCGCACGCGATCTACAAGGGTATGTAGATGCATCTCTCTCTCTCGTTGCTAGATTAACTCATAGATTGATCTTGGTGAACGTAGGAATTTTTTTATTTTATGTAACGTTCCCCAACAGTGGCATCATGAGCTAGGTCTATGCGTAGTTCTCTATTGCACGAGTAGAACACAAATCTGTTGTGGGCGTAGATCTTGTCAACTTGCTTGCCACTACTAGTCTTATTTTGCTTCAGCGGTATTGTGCGATGAAGCGGCCCGAACCAACCTTACACGTACGCTTACGTGAGACAGGTTCCACCGACTGACATGCACTAGTTGCATAAGGTGGCTAGTGGGTGTCTGTCTCTCCCATTTTAGTTGGAGCGGATTCGATGAAAAGGGTCCTTATGAAGGGTAAATAGAAGTTGACAAAATCACATTGTGGTTATTCGTAGGTAAGAAAACGTTCTTGCTAGAACCCAATTGCAGCCACGTAAAAGATGCAACAACAATTAGAGGACGTCTAACTTGTTTTTCAGCAATTGCTATGTGATGTGATATGGCCAAAAGTTGTGATGAATGATGAATGATATATTGTGATGTATGAGATCATGTTCTTGTAATAGGAATCACGACTTGCATGTCGATGAGTATGACAACCGACAGGAGCCATAGAAATTGTCTTAATTATTGTATGACCTGCGTGTCAATGATTTAACGCCATGTAATTACTTTACTTTATTGCTAAACTGTTAGCCATAGTAGTAGAAGTAATAGTTGGCGAGCAACTTAATGGAGACACGATGATGAAGATCATGATGATGGAGATCATGGTGTCACGCCGGTGAAGAAGATGATCATGTAGCCCCGAAGATGGAGATCAAAGGAGCTATATGATATTGGCCATATCATGTCACTACTATATAATTGCATGTGATGTTTATTATGTTTATGCATCTTGTTTACTTAGAATGACGGTAGTAAATAAGATGATCCCTTATAATAATTTAAAGAAAGTGTTCCCCCTAACTGTGCGCCGTTGCTAAAGTTCGTCGTTTCGAAGCACCACGTGATGATCGGGTGTGATAGATCCTTACGTTCACATACAATGGGTGTAAGACAGTTTTACACATGCAAAAACACTTAGGGTTAACTTGACGAGCCTAGCATGTACAGACATGGCCTCGGAACACAGAGACCGAAAGGTCGAACATGAGTCGTATGGAAGATACGATCAACATGGAGATGTTCACCGATGATGACTAGTCCGTCTCACGTGATGATCGGACACGGCCTAGTCGACTCGGATCATGTAACACTTAGATAACTAGACGGATGTCAAATCTGAGTGGGAGTTCATTAAATAATTTGATTAGATGAACTTAATTATCATGAACTTAGTCTAAAATCTTTGCAAAATATGTCTTGTAGATCAAATGGCCAACACTCATGTCAACATGAACTTCAACGCGTTCCTAGAGAAAACCAAGTTGAAAGATGATTGTAGCAACTATACAGACTGGGTCCGGAACCTGAGGATCATCCTCATAGCTGCCAAGAAAGCATATGTCCTAGAAGGACCACTAGGTGAAGCACCCATCCCAGAGAACCAAGACGTTATGAACGCTTGGCAGTCACGTGCTGATGATTACTCCCTCGTTCAGTGCGGCATGCTTTACAGCTTAGAACCGGGGCTCCAAAAGCGTTTTGAGCAACATGGAGCATATGAGATGTTCGAGGAGCTGAAAATGGTTTTCCAAGCTCATGCCCGGGTCAAGAGATATGAAGTCTCCGACAAGTTCTATAGTTGTAAGATGGAGGAAAATAGTTCTGTCAGTGAGCACATACTCAAAATGTCTGGGTTGCACAACCGCCTGTCCCAGCTGGATATTAACCTCCCGGACGAGGCGGTCATTGACAGAATCCTTCAGTCGCTCCGACCGAGCTACAAGAGCTTTGTGATGAACTACAATATGCAGGGGATGGTGAAAACTATTCCTGAAGTATTTTCAATGCTGAAGTCAGCAGAGGTAGAAATCAAGAAAGAACATCAAGTGTTGATGGTTAATAAAACCACCAAGTTCAAGAAGGGCAAGGGTAAGAAGAACTTCAAGAAGGACGGCAAAGATGTTACCGCGCCCGGTAAGCCAGTTGTCGGGAAGAAGTCAAAGAATGAACCCAAGCCTAAGACTGAGTGCTTTTATTGCAAAGGGAAGGGTCACTGGAAGCGGAACTGCCCCAAATACTTAGCGGACAAGAAGGCCGACAACACTAAAGGTATATTTGATATACATGTAATTGATGTGTACCTTACCAGTACTCGTAGTAACTCCTGGGTATTTGATACCGGTGCCGTTGCTCACATTTGTAACTCACAGCAGGAGCTGCGGAATAAGCGGAGACTGGCGAAGGACGAGGTGACGATGCGCGTCGGGAATGGTTCCAAGGTCGATGTGATCGCCGTCGGCACGCTACCTCTACATTTACCTACGGGATTAGTTTTAAACCTCAATAATTGTTATTTAGTGCCAAGTTTGAGCATGAACATTGTATCTGGATCTTGTTTAATGCGAGATGGCTACTCATTTAAATCCGAGAATAATGGTTGTTCTATTTATATGAGAGATATGTTTTATGGTCATGCCCCGATGGTCAATGGTTTATTCTTAATGAATCTCGAACGTAATGTTACACATATTCATAGTGTGAATACCAAAAGATGTAAAGTTGATAACGATAGTCCCACATACTTGTGGCACTGCCGCCTTGGTCACATTGGTGTCAAGCGCATGAAGAAGCTCCATGCTGATGGACTTTTAGAGTCTCTCGATTATGAATCATTTGACACATGCGAACCATGCCTCATGGGCAAAATGACCAAGACTCTGTTCTCCGGAACAATGGAGCGAGCAATCAACTTGTTGGAAATCATACATACTGATGTATGTGGTCCAATGAGCGTTGAGGCTCGCGGAGGATATCGTTATGTTCTCACTCTCACTGATGACTTAAGTAGATATGGGTATGTCTACTTGATGAAACACAAGTCTGAGACCTTTGAAAAGTTCAAGGAATTTCATAATGAAGTAGAGAATCAACGTGATCGAAAAATAAAGTTCTTACAATCAGATCATGGAGGAGCATATTTAAGTCACGAATTTGGTACACACTTAAGAAAATATGGAATTGTTTCACAACTCACGCCGCCTGGAACACCTCAGCATAACGGTGTGTCCGAACGTCGTAATCGCACTCTATTGGATATGGTGCGATCTATGATGTCTCTTACTGATTTACCGCTATCATTTTGGGGATACGCTCTAGAGACAGCTAAATTCACTTTAAATAGGGCTCCGTCTAAATCCGTTGAGACGACACCGTATGAATTATGGTTTGGAAAGAAACCTAAGCTGTCGTTTCTAAAAGTTTGGGGATGTGATGCTTATGTCAAGAAACTTCAACCTGAAAAGCTCGAACCCAAGTCGGAAAAATGCGTCTTCCTAGGATACCCTAAGGAAACCATTGGGTATACCTTCTACCTTAGATCCGAAGGCAAGATCTTTGTTGCCAAGAACGGACCCTTTCTGGAAAAAGAGTTTCTCTCGAAAGGAGTAAGTGGGAGGAAAGTAGAACTCGATGAATTACTAACTCTTGAACCGGTAAGTAGTGCAACTCAGGAAAACGTTCCTGTGGTGCCTACACCGACTGGAGAGGAAATTAATGATGATGATCAAGGTACTTCGGATCAAGTTGCTACTGAACTTCGTAGGTCCACAAGGACACGTTCCACACCAGAGTGGTATGGCAACCCTGTCCTGGAAATCATGTTGTTAGACAATGGTGAACCTTCGAACTATGAAGAAGCGATGGTGGGCCCAGATTCCAACAAATGGCTTGAAGCCATGCAATCCGAGCGATAGAAAACAAAGGGATCTTTAAGAAGAAGACGGACGCGAATGGTAATATTACCATCTATAAAGCTCGACTTGTCGCTAAGGGTTATCGGCAAGTTCAAGGGGTTGACTATGATGAGACTTTCTCTCCCGTACGAAGCTGAAGTCCGTCCGAATCATGTTAGCAATTGCCGCATACTATGATTATGAGATATGGCAGATGGACGTCAAAACGGCATTCCTTAACGGCTATCTTAAGGAAGAACTGTATATGATGTAGCCAGAGGGTTTTGTCGATCCTAGGAATGCTAACAAGGTATGCAAGCTCCAGCGATCCATTTATGGGCTGGTGCAAGCATCTCGGAGTTGGAACATTCGCTTTGATGAGATGATCAAAGCGTTTGGGTTTATGCAGACTTATGGAGAAGCCTGTGTTTACAAGAAAGTGAGTGGGAGCTCTGTAGCATTTCTCATATTATATGTAGATGACATACTTTTGATGGGAAATGATATATAAATTTTGGACAACATTAAGGCCTACTTGAATAAGTGTTTTTCAATGAAGGACCTTAGAGAAGCTGCTTACATATTAGGCATCAAGATCTATAGGGATAGATCGAGACGCCTCATAGGTCTTTCACAAAGCACATACCTTGATAAGATTTTGAAGAAGTTCAAAATGGATCAGTCCAAGAAAGGGTTCTTGCCTGTATTGCAAGGTGTGAGATTGAGCTCGGCTCAATGCCCGACCATGACAGAAGATAAAGAAGAGATGAGTGTCATCCCCTATGCCTCGACCATAGGATCTATTATGTATGCCATGCTGTGTACCAGACCTGATGTAAACCTTGTCGTAAGTTTGGTAGGAAGGTACCAAAGTAATCCCGGCAAGGAACACTGGACAGCGGTCAAGAATATCCTGAAGTACCTGAAAAGGACAAAGGACATGTTTCTCGTTTATGGAGGTGATGAAGAGCTCGTCGTAAAGGGTTACGTCGATGCTAGCTTCGACACAGATCTGGATGACTCTAAGTCACTACGTGTATATGTTGAATCGTGGAGCAGTAAGCTGGTGCAGTTGCAAGCAGAGCGTCATGGCGGGATCTACATGTGAAGCGGAGTACATGGCAGCCTCGGAGGCAGCGCATGAAGCAATATGGATGAAGGAGTTCATCACCGACCTAGGAGTCATACCCAATGCGTCGGGGCCGATCACTCTCTTCTGTGACAACACTGGAGCTATTGCCCTTGCCAAGGAGCCCAGGTTTCACAAGAAGACCAGGCATATCAAGCGTCGTTTCAAATCCATCCGTGAAAATGTTCAAGATGGAGACATAGATATTTGCAAAGTACATACGGATCTGAATGTCGCAGATCCGTTGACTAAACCTCTTCCGTGAGCAAAACATGATCAACACCAGAACTCTATGGGTGTTCGATTCATCACAATGTAACTAGATTATTGACTCTAGTGCAAGTGGGAGACTGTTGGAAATATGCCCTAGAGGCAATAATAAAAGGATTATTATTATATTTCCTTGTTCGTGATAATTGTCTTTTATTCATGCTATAATTGTATTATCCGGAAATCGTAATACACGTGTGAATACATAGACCACAACATGTCCCTAGTGAGCCTCTAGTTGACTAGCTCATTGATCAACATATAGTCATGGTTTCCTGACTATGGACATTGGATGTCGTTGATAACGGGATCACATCATTAGGAGAATGATGTGATGGACAAGACCCAATCCTAAGCATACCACAAGATCGTGTAGTTCGTCTGCTAGAGCTTTCCCAATGTCAAGTATCTTTTCCTTAGACCATGAGATCGTGTAACTCCCGGATACCGTAGGAGTGCTTTGGGTGTACCAAACGTCACAACGTAACTGGGTGACTATAAAGGTGCACTACTAGTATCTCTGAAAGTGTCTGTTGGGTTGACACGGATCGAGACTGGGATTTGTCACTCCGTATGACGGAGAGGTATCTCTGGGCCCACTCGATAAGCATCATCATAATGAGCTCAAAGTGACCAAGTGTCTGGTCACGGGATCATGCGTTACGGTACGAGTAAAGTGACTTGCCGGTAACGAGATTGAACGAGGTATTGGGATACCGACGATCGAATCTCGGGCAAGTAACGTACCGATTGACAAAGGGAATTGTATACGGGGTTGCTTAAATCCTCGACATCGTGGTTCATCCGATGAGATCATCGAGGAGTATGTGGGAGCCAACACGGGTATCCAGATCCCGCCGTTGGTTATTGATCGGAGAGCCATCTTGGTCATGTCTGCATGTCTCCCGAACCCGTAGGGTCTACACACTTAAGGTTAGGTGACGCTAGGGTTGTATGAATATGAGTATGCAGCAAACCGAAAGTTGTTCGAAGTACCAGATGAGATCCCGGAGGTCACGAGGAGTTCCGGAATGGTCCGGAGGTAAAGAATTATATATAGGAAGTGCAGTTTCGGCCATCGGGAGAGTTTCGGGGGTCACCGGTATTGTACCGGGACCACCGGAAGGGTCCCGGGGGTCCACCGGGTGGGGCCACCTATCCAGGAGGGCCCCATGGGCTGAAGTGGGAGGGGAACCAGCCCCTAGTGGGCTGGTGCACCCCCCCTGGGCCCCCCTCTGCGCCTAGGGTTGGGAACCCTAGGGGAGGGGGTGCCTCCACTTGCCTTGGGGGGCACTCCACCCCCCTTGGCCGCCGCCCCCTAGAGATCCCATCTCTAGGGCCGGCTCT
>NC_057810.1:57356735-57358006 GCF_018294505.1 Triticum aestivum | reverse complement strand
CCCGTAGTTGCTTGGCGAAGCCCTGCCGGAGCCCTGCTGCATCCACCACCACGCTGTCGTGCTGCTGGATCTTCATCAACCTCTCCTTCCCCCTT
Source organism: Triticum aestivum (assembly GCF_018294505.1). NCBI lineage: Eukaryota > Viridiplantae > Streptophyta > Magnoliopsida > Poales > Poaceae > Triticum > Triticum aestivum. The sequence goes on along the minus strand of NC_057810.1, from coordinate 57,357,911 downwards.
GCTGGATCAAGAAGGAGGAGACGTCACGCTGACCGTACGTGTGTTGAACGCGGAGGTGCCGTCCGTTCGGCGCTAGGATCTCCGGTGATTTGGATCATGACGAGAACGAATCCCTCAACCCCGTTCTCTTGAACGCTTCCGCATGCGATCTACAAGGGTATGTAGATGCATCTCTCTCTCTCGTTGCTAGATGAACTCATAGATTAATCTTGGTGAACGTAGGGAATTTTTTATTTCATGCAATGTTCCCCAACAATCCATCCTTATTCCACAATCACTATTTATAATATTTAGTAATATATTCTAACTTTATGATAACATCACCTACTTTTATATTTTAGCTCTCCGATATCATGCAAAGTTATCCTCTTCATACCCACAATGTAGTTTTATTTCTCGTATCTAGTTGGAAGCAAACGTTCGGTGTACGTAGAGTCGTATCAGTGGCAGATAGGACTTGAGAGAATATTGATCTTACCTTTAGCTCCTTGTGGGTTCGACACTCCATACTTATCACTTTCACCTTTGAAAATTGCTAAGATGATTCCCTGCACTTGGGGATTATCAAGCTCTTTTCTGGCGCCATTGCCAGGGAGCAATAACGTGGGGTTGATATTTTCGTGTGTGCTTGTTTGCTTTCTTCATTAAGTAGATTTTGTTTTCCCTTTTTGTTTCTGTTTAGTTGTGGGTGAAACATACAAATAAAATTTAAGGAATGAAAATACAAAAAAATTACTTGCCTCTCATGCCTAAAAAGTTTTTCAAAAAGAGAAGTGATTGGAAAGTTATGCATTGAAGAAGTGAGGGTCGACCTTGAGCACTTGTGTTCATGCTCACAGAAACAATGTAGAATTTTTCTTGGAAGTTTCTCTATGAATAATTATCCCCTTGTATATATCCATTGTATTATAAAAATAATGTGCCAAGATTTGGTTTTAGGATGATTAGATTGCTTGTTTACTATGTGCAGAACAAAAACAGAAACTTTGGCTGTAGCGCGTGATTTTACAATTTTTTTACCGGAAGGTCAAATGGGTCTGAAACTTTTTGCGCATTACTTCTGTACAAAATTTTCAAATTTTCATATTTATTTCATAATTTTTGGAGTTGCAGAAGTTTACTAAACTCCAGATTATTACAGACTGTCCTGTTTTTGACAGATTCTGTTTCTCGCGT
>NC_057810.1:57342904-57356474 GCF_018294505.1 Triticum aestivum | reverse complement strand
TGAACCATAGAGAAGTTGGAATATAGTAGGTTTAACACCAATATAAATAAATAATGAGTTCATTACAGTACCTTAAAGTGGTAGTTTGCTTTATTACACTAATGGATCTCACAAAGTTTTTGTTAAAGTTTTGTGAGGATGAAGTGTTCGAAGATCGAGGAGCTATCAATATGAGAATAATAAAGAGAGGCAAGAGTTCAAGCTTTGGGAAGCCCAAGGCACCCCAAGTAAATATTTTAAAGGATACTCAAGCATCTAAGCTTGGGGATTCCCCGGTTGGCATCCCATCTTTCTTCTTCAACAAATATCGGTATACCTCAGTTTTTGTTTTGTTCACATGATTTGTGTCCTTTGTGTTTTTGTTTTTTTCATTTAAGAACCATGCTAGTATGAGTTATCCCTTCATTGATTTATAGAATACTTCATGTGCTTCACTTATATCTTTTAAGTATGATCTTATAGAATTGCTCTTTGTGCTTCACTTCAATCTTTTGAGTATGGTTTTATAGAATGCTTCGTGTGCTTCACTTACATATTTTGAGATTGCATATTGGTTAGTCTATACTAATTGTAGAATTCTCCATGAACTTCACTTATATCTTTTGGAGTATGAATAATACTATCATCTAAAGTGGGTTTGGAAGAGTGTCAACTTTAGGAATTAGTGATCCCACTATTCCGAATGAGAAGAATTTTCCTTATGTGGAGAGTAGAAAAATTTCTATGCTTGTAGATCATGAAAAGAATGCTTTATGTGATGGTTATATTGTTGAATTCATTCATGATGCTACTGAAAATTATTATGAGGGAGTAATTTATGCTTGTAGGAGGTGCAATAATACCAAGTTTCCTCTCTATGTGCTTAAAGTTTTGAAGTTATACTTGTTTTGCCTTCCTATGCTAGTTGATTATTGTTCCTATAAATTATGTGCTCACAGAATCCCTAGGAATAGTAAGTGGGTTAGATTTAAATATTCTAGTCATATTCTTCATGATGCTCTCTCTATGTTTCAATTATTTTCTTTTATGTGAGCATCACTGAAATCATCATGCCTAGCTCAATGGCATTAAAGAAAAGCACTTGTTGGGAGACAACCCAATATCTACCCTTGCTGTCTTTGTGTGTTTACATGATTAAGATACTGTATTAATCATGTTTTATAGCATTTTTTTCAATAAATTGCCAAGTAAGACCTTTGGGAAGACTTGGGTGAAAGTTAATGTGATCTTGCTGTAAAAAACAGAAACTTTGCGCTCACGGGATTAGCTGCCATTTTTTCACAGAAGAGTGATTTTGAGTTGATTCTTGTTGCAGAAGATTAATAGACAAATTCCTCACATCCACCAATTTGTTTCATAATTTTTGGAGTAGCAGAAGTATGGTTGTTGTTCAGATCATTACAGACTGTTCTGTTTCTGACAGATTCTGTTTTCATTGCATAGTTTGCTTGTTTTCTAGTTTCTATGGCTTATATTTCTCAATATAAACTGTAGAAATGATATGATACAGTAGGTTTTGTGTGAGAACAATTTTGAACCTTGTATTTGACAGTACCAAAGTGAATGGTTTACTCTTTATCATACTAACCTATCTCACGAAGTTCCGTTAAGTTTTGTGTGATTGAAGTTTTCAAGCTTTGGGTGAGATATTGATATGAGGAGAATAAGGAGCGGAAATACCCTAGGCTTGGGGATGCCCAAGGCACCCCAAGGTAATATTGAAGGAAGACTCAAGCGCCTAAGCTTGGGGATGCCCTGGAAGGCATCCCTTCTTTCGTCTTTAAAACTATCGGTATACTTTACTTGGAGCTATATTTTTATTCGTCACATGATATGTGTTTTGCTTGGAGCGTATTTTTAATTTTACTTGCTGTTTGAATAAAATCATTGGATCTGAAATCTTGAATGAAAAAGAATCCTCCCATGGCTAGCTAATTATTTGACTACTCAATGTTCTTCACTTATATCTTTTTGGAGTAGTTTGTCATTTACTCACGCGCTTGACGTATATCCTATGAGTAAATAGTTGAATGAATTGAATATCATAAATATGAATTTATATATGTTTCATATGCTTATACCTTGGGGAGTAATGACTTCACATAGAATAAGTATAGGTAGTAAAGTTATTGAAAGTTAGCAAATGCAGAATTGGTCACTTGAACAATTCATGAAAGAATATTGAAGGAAGAGAGATTTCACATATAGATATGCTATCTTGGACATATTCTGTAACTGTGAGCACTCATTAAAATAGGACATGCTAAAAGGTTGATGTTGGACAAGGAAGATAACTTAATGGGATATGTTTTCCTATATCCAAAATGTTATATTGTCTTGGATCATCCAACATGTTGAGCTTGCCTTTCCCTCTCATGCTAGCCAAATTCTTTGCACCAAGTAGAAATACTACTTGTTCTTCCAAACATCCCTTAAACTAGTTTTGCCATGGGAGTCCACCATACCTACCTATGGATTGAGTAAGATCCTTCAAGTAAGTTGTCATCGGTGCATGCAATAAAAATTTCTCTCTAAATATGTATGATCTATTAGTGCAAAGAAAATAAGCTTTATACGAACTTGTGATAGGGAAGAAATAAAAGCGACGGACTACATAATAAAGGTCTCTATCACAAGAGGCAATATAAAGTGACGTTCTTTTGCATTAAGATTTTGTGCATCCAACCTTAAAATCGCATGACAACCTCCGCTTCCCTCTGCGAAGGGCCTATCTTTTACTTTTATCTTCTACCTTATACAATAGTCATGGTGATCATCACCTTTCCTTTTTACACTTTTTCCTTTGGCAAGCACTTTGTGTTGGAGCGATCCGGATATATATATCCACTTGGATGTACGTTTTCATAAAGTTTTATTGTTGACATTACCCTTGAGGTAAAAGGTTGGGAGGCAAAACTATAAACCCCTATCTTTCTCTGTGTCCGATTAAAACTTTGAACCCATAAATATCACATGAGTGTTAGCAATTGTGAAAGACTATATGATAGTTAAGTATGTGGGATTTGCTAAATCAAAGCTCTTACATAGACCCTTCCTGAAAATAAGATGAATTGCAATTGTCTGACGACTAAAAGCACTGTTTGTTAGTTTTCAAGAAAGTATATGGTCTATACTTTAACATGTGAATAGCTTGTTACTTGATCATGAAAAGTTTTATGAGATGAGCTACTGTTATGACATATAATGATGCTAGAAAAGGTGATTGAAATTATCATTGATAAAACTTGTGTACCTGCTAGCATTCACACTTCATAAATTATTTCTTTTATCATTTACCTACACGAGGACGAGCAGGAATTAAGCTTGGGGATGCTGATATGTCTCCAACGTATCTATAATTTATGAAGTATTCATGCTATTATATTATCCATCGTAGATGTTTTATATGCATTTATATGCTATTTTATATGATTTTTGGGACTAACCTATTAACCTAGAGCCCAGTGCCAGTTTCTGTTTTTTCCTTGTTTTTGAGTTCTACAGAAAAGGAATACCAAACGAAGTCCAATTGTCGTACCAATTTTTGATGGTTTTTGATGGACCAAAAGAAGCCCCTGGATTAAAAGAGTTGGGACTGAAGAGTCCCGGGCTGTCCACGAGGGTGGGGGACGCGCCCACCCCCTAGGCATGGGCCCCTATCTTGTGGACGATTCGGAGACCCCCCTGACGTGAGACCGACGCCAAAAATTCCTATAAATACAGAAACCTCCAGAAAATAACCTAGATCGTAAGTTCCGCCATCGCAAGCCTCTGTAGCCACAAGAAATCAATCTAGACCCTCTTTGGCACCCTGCCGGAGGGGGCCATCATCACCGGAGGCCATGGAGGAGGATCTCGGAGGGGCCATCATCGTCGTGAAGGCCAAGGAGCAGAGGAAGAACCTCTCCCCATCCAGGGGTGAGGCCATGGAGGAGGAAGCACAAGGGGGAGGACCTCTCCTCCTCTCTATCTCGGTGGCGCCGGAGTGCCATCGGGAGGGGAATCATCGCCGCGGTGATCGTCTTCATCAACATCACCATCATCATCACCATCCTCATCTCTTTTACGAGGTCCACTCTCCCGCACCCCGCTGTAATCCCTACTAGAACATGGTGCTTTATGTCACATATTATGATCCAATGATGTGTTGCCATCCTATGATGTTTTGAGTAGATATCATTTGTCTTTGGGTTGATTGATGATCTAGATTGGTACGAGTTGCATGTTTTATTCTGGTGCTGTCCTATTGTGCCCTCCGTGTCACACAAGTGTGAGGGATTCCCACTGTAGGGTGTTGCAATACGTCCATGATTCGCTTATAGTGGGTTGCTTGAGTGACAGAAGCATAAACCCGAGTAAGGGGGTTGTGGCATATGGGATAAAGGGGACTTGATGCTTTAATGCTATGGTTGGGTTTTACCTTAACACTACAATAAAATACACTTCTGTGATGATACATGTTTGTCACAGTAGGTCACATTTTTTGTCATGCATGTACATCCATGACGATTTTATGACAGAATCAAGATACTCATACCTGTGCTGTCGCAGAAGTGTTCCATGACATTACCAAAATTATCATCACGGAAGTGTCCACTTCCATGATGATAAATCGTGCGTCACAGAAGTGCTTTCGCCAAGGGTGACCGACACGTGGCATCTACCGTAACGGAACGCCGTTAAGCTATCAGGTCCGGTTTTGGATTCGATAACTCGTTAACAGCCCCGACCAATGGGGATTTTCCACGTGTAAAATCATTATTGGCTGGAGGAAACATGTGTCGGCTCATCGTTGGGACAGATGTCATCCACTCATTGGACAGAAGGCGCCTATGATACGTCAACACATGGCACAACTCAACAGAGGCCCATTCCTGTGAAAAGGCCGGCCCGTTTGACTTGGTCAAAAGGTGGCGGGCCGGCCAACTAAAAGCCTGTTAACGGCCTGTTCACATATAGCCCATTTATAGCCAGCTAACCCAAGGCCCGTTACGACCTATCCGAATTAGGCCCAGTAGCGTCATATGGGCTGTCCAATATGATTCCAACCCGTTTTAACTTCCGGTCCATGTATGTCCCATGACGTGTTTCAGCCCATATGATGCCCTTTGTAACTCTTGGCCCATTAACGCCCGGTGGTGGAACTGGCCCATAATAAATAGTGTATCACTTTATACCCATTAACGGTCCATTATTCCATTGGGACATTTCCAGCCCATGTTATCTTTCGGCCTTATCAGGGGCCATTTATTCTTGGGCTCATTTCCAGCATTTGGTTACTTACGACCCGTTACTATCATTTTCTGCTTGTGGGCCAAATTCAGCCCGTTGTTACAGTCAGCCCGTTTATGGCCTGTTAATACGTTGGGCCGTTTTCATGCGTCATCAAATACGGCGTATTAACGACAACCCATTATGGTCGGCCCATGAACGGACGATTCCAACTCTAGACCGTTTACAGCCATAATGCAGTTTGTTATTGGCCCATATAAGGCCCATTGATGATACAGTGCGTAGAAGGCCCATTGTTTCTACGGCCCGTAGAAGGCCCATTGTTTCTACGGCCCGTAGAAGGCCCATTGTTTCTATGGCCGGTAGGAGGCCCAGTGTCACTACAGTAAACATGTAGCCCATGGTTATTGTGGCCTAGTTTTAAAAAATAGGTTATTGCAGCCACTAGCAAACCGCGAAAAAAGAACTGCACTGACTACAAGCAAACAAATAAATAAAACAACATTGAAATAAATAAGCAAGCAACTAACGCTAGGCTATCACGGCTATTACACATATTACATCCACTAGGCATCAACATTCGCCACCAGTGCAAATATAGGGAACAAAGCAACATATCATATACACTGTTGTCAAAGTTGGCGACCAGCGCAAATAAACGCCGCAGCAAAACAAATCCAGAACTGAAACCACTTCAGAAGATCTCAAGAAACAATATCCTGGATACTCATAATGCTGGGAAGATGCTTAGCAAGCTTATTAACTTTCTCTTGTATGGCGCTTAAATCCTCCAGCGCTTGCTGTTGCACCAGGAAGTATGCATCTGAATTCTGCAGGGACTTCCTCAGTCCTTCAGCTTCCTGTCGCAGCACATCTGGTCGATGTCTTTCAACTTGAAGTTGAGACTCAAGAAGACGAACTGATTTATGCAGCGAGTTCAAAGAGCTTGTGCTAGTAGTAGTGGCTAGTAACTCGAACACTACATCAACACAGGACTTTTGGGTTCTCTCACTGTCATCAAGATAGTTTTTATCAGTTTTCTTGTAGACCAATAGGGATATCTAACTATCTTGAACCTTATTTGCATTACTTCCTTTACCATTGCATAACGCGGTACTGTTCTCCAATATTTTGTCCGCATTCTAAAAGAGGAACAAGCAGACACATCACAGGTTTACCATGTTGTATATGAAACTCATTTTGGTAAATGAGTTTAGTAGTAAAGTGGACAGGATAACAGCATGAAACAAACATATATCTATGTACCATGGTCATTTTATGGTCTATATCATTCTAGTTTTTGTTGACAAATCAAGATAGAGACACAGTTCAAATAATATTTGTTCAAGATAAAGCAGAATAGAAAGAATATAAGTGTGGGAAACTATAGAGCAATAACAACACTTGTAATGTGCATGACATGAGAACATGACTGTTTATTCAATTGAAACTGAAATCAACATAGAGCAAGTTACAACAGCAAACCAGTTAAAGAAACAGGTTTAAAACATACCTGTTGTGCCATTGGAGTTTCAATTCCATCCTTCAAATTTGAAAATAGTCGGTATGAGTAAATACAGTAATGCAAGAGCAAAGGAGTATGAACCATAGCTACAGAACCTGACTTGAGAACAAATCTTCTTCTCCTTTAAGCGTTGAGTTGGGATTCAGAGTGGTGGTCCTCGTGCTTTGGGCACTGCAGCTCCCTTACTAACTGCTCGTGTTTGGGTGCTCTGTGGTGGAGACGGTGCTGTGTCAACTGGAACTGGGTTACTATCTGCCGGGGTTGGGGTTAGAAGGGGTGTAGCTGGTTCTCTGTCCAACTGGGTAGGGGTACAATCTGCGAGAGTCTGGGTTATGTGTGGTGGATCTGGTCCTTGGGCAAGTACAACCGTGGTTCTATCTGCATCAACTGGTAGCACTATCTTTTCTGAAGACCATGTTGTTACTCCCTTAGATACTGCCATCACCCTCTCCAATTCAAATGGCTGATAAACAAGAAAAGTAATTGAAAGTATAGACATTGTATGATAGACAGGTGCAATGGATAGTGGGGAATAAAAGAGGGCATGAAATAATTCACATTTATGTTGTCTAACCAAACAAGATAGCATGACACAATTTTAGATATATGATGGCTGACTAAACAGGATAGCATGACACAATTTCACATTATGATGGCTAACTAAAAAAGATGGAAAGACATAGTTCAAAATATTATGACTATGTAAATAGGATGACATGATATAACTATATAATGTGTTTATTAAATAGGCTGGCATGCCATAATTCACATACATTCACGGATAGAATGCCATAATTCAAAATATGATGACTGTAAACACTAAACAGGATAAGATGATATAACTATATGATGTCTTTATTAAATGGGTTGCCATGCCATAATTCAGATAGATGATGTGTATGTACTATGTAAACATGATGGCATGATATAATTCAAATATATGATTTATATAGTAAGCAAGTAAGCAGATGACAATCCATATATGATGTAAAAACTAAGCGACGCAAGACAACATGCATGACATGGGTAATATAACCCTGCCAAGTTTGAGCATAGACCTCAGGAGGGAAATAGGACTGGTCATCAGTCTCTGAATCCTCCTCTAAGGAGCTCTCTATAACCAGCAAGATGTCTGCTTCAGCAGGTAGCATTGTCTGCTCTGAATACCTTGTTTTCACTCCAGATACTTCCATCACTGGTTCAAATGGCTGATGCACAGGAAGGGTAGTTGAATATACAAACGTTGTTGACAAATGGACCACGTGATACAAAAAAATGATAGCATGATATAATTCACATACATTATGATTGGCTAAACAACATGGCATTGCATAATTCACATATATAATGCCTTTGCAACAAGATAGCATTGCATAATTCACATATATAATGTCTTGCAACAAGATGGCAACGCATAATTCACATATATGGTAGTTAGACACTGAACAGGTGGCATTCACACAAAGCATGTCTAAACTAATCAAATGACATAGCAATACGAGACACCATACGCATGATATGAGCAACATAACCCTGCCAAGTTAGAGCATACACCTCGCGCGGGGGGGGGGGGATAGGACTGGTCATCTGTCTCTGAATCATCCTCTGAGGAGCTATCCGTAACCACGCCAGATAGCATAGTCTGCTCTGAAGACCTTGTTTTCACTCCAGAATTTGCCATCACCGTGTCAAATGGCTGATGCACACGAAGAGCAGTTGAATGTACTAACATTGTTGACAAATGTAATATGTAATGAAAAAAAGGATGGCCTGATATAATTTACATATAAGATGACTGGCTAAGCAGGATGGCATTGCAAAATTCACATATATGATGCCTGGCTAAACAAGATGGCGTTGCATAATTCACATAAATGATGAATAAACTAAATAGATGGCATTCGCACAAAGGATGTCTAAACTAAGCAGATGACATATTTGATGTATAAAGTAAGCAATGCAAGGCACCATATGCATGATATAACCAACAACAACATGCCAAGTTAGAGCGAAGACCTCAGGGGGTAAATAGGAGTTGTCTTCTCCTTCTGAATCCCCCTCAGAATAGATATCTTCCTCTCGATTACAATCCGAAATGCGTGGACGGGGGCTGCCTTTGCGCCTACCATGGAGCGAAGTCTGCATGAAATTTTATTGCCACACAAGGCTCGTCTCTTTTGCTCTATATGTTCAGTTCCATTGTTTAAAATAACTGTCATGCATAGGAATAAAACATAGTGAGATTATGTAAGGAGTGCATGCAGAAATCCAGAGTGATGGTAGCAACATGTGGATAGACCCAAAACCAATAATAGCATGCAGATAATGGCTTCAGTTAAAAATACAGATAATGGCTTCTTTACTGTTTGTTTCCCACCCAACATGAAACTCATAGTAGACACCGGAGATTAAACAGATAGTAGACAGATAGTACTGATTGCTGCCCCAATATGTACCCCACAACCATTTAAAAACTCAAGTTTCAGCATTAGTTTGGACCTGACTCGGAGTCTAATAGGTGAATATGACGATAATGTAGCATGTCATCATATTAAGCGATGCATAAGGTAAGCAGACACAGAAGAGTGCGACCTCTCTTGCGGACCCGTGTAGTCCTCAAGGTCATCTGCTCAGTTGATGATGATAATGCAGTTGTCATGGCTGCCGGCGGCGGGGAAGAAGATCTGAGGCGGCGAAAGATATTCTGGAGAGCGGATCCCTGCCGTGGTGAACCCTTCCGTCGTTGGAGCAGCTGAGCTGGGGTGGAACACAGCGCCGCAGGAGCAGGACAAACCACACAAGGTTTTCTTTGACACATATCTGTAACAGAAGTAATTAAGTAAGGGCTTGTTTGAATTTGAGGATTCTAACAATGCAGGGATAGGAAATAGACAAGAATAGGATAGGAATGCACGTGCAAAATAGAGAATTTAAAAACACATGATTTCTGCCAATCTGGGTGTTTGATTCACAAAATTGGGAGATCACAAGATGCAAAAAAGCATGGTGAGATTAAGTCAAACCACAAGAAAATGTATGGTTATAATGCTATTATTCTACTATCTCTTAGTCTTGTGCTTAATGAATAGGAATGTGAAAAGGAGGACAAGTGGAAATTAGAATCCCTATGGTCTTTCTTTCAAGGAGACACTAAAGGAACAAATCCTACAGTTTTCCTTTGCTCCATTCCTTTGCACCAAATTCATGAAAAGTAGTACCATAGGAAACTTTCCAATTCCTATGTTTTTCATTCACTTTTCCTTTCAAGCACTGGCGATTCTAGTAGGCAGGCTTGAGTAAGGAAAATCCTACACTAAAAAATGTTTTTGTGCTACTTCTGTTACTTTGGACCCGGCCACTGCCATACTAGCTCAACTTCTAGGCCCATCGACAAATGCACAGCTCAAACGCGCAGAGATAAATAATGATGGCGTTCAAGAGAGTCCATCACGGATAGCTAAGTTTCCTGGTACCTCACTGCTTGTCATATAGTAGGATAAAATAATCGTATTTCCCGTTACTACGTGTGCTTAGTGGATAATATATATAACATGTAGAGTAAAAAAAGAGATGCAACAAGTGTACAACCTCTTTGGAGAAGCCATGTTGATCTCAGCGTGATTGGGTTGGCCGATGAGGATGCTCCGGCTGACTTGGCGGTCGGAGGAGGGGAAGAAGATCTTAGGCGTCTGGAGATGGAGCCCGAGGTACTGCTCCGCTGTGATGGAGGGTTTTGTTGTTCGAGCAGCTCCGATGAGTTGTACGACGCCGAGGCTGTAGTAGGACAAGAGAGACAACATTAACTTGAGTGGAATTATAATAGCATCTCCAATACATGACATAAAATACATAACCACAAAGTGCTAGATGTAAAATACATCAGCCGCTCATCTCTGAACTTAACTGTCGAAACTGCATTTAACTGTGAAACTGAACTCAACTGTCGAAACTGAATTTTGCTATCAAAACTGAATTTTACTGTTGAAACTGAACGCACTAGCAAGGTGAGGCTACACGTCAGTCGACTGAATTTTTCATCTCTGGTCAGTCGATTTTGCAGCCATTGGATACGAAATCAAGGGCCTGCAGTTCATCTTCAACCTCCACCCCCCTGAGCCGCCAGCCACCACCGGCAAAACAGCAGCCCCACGCCGCGCGCAGCCGGCGGTGCGCTGCCCCGCCCGCCCCGAAAACACTCCCCACCGCCGGTCCGCTGCCGACCCGGCCATCCCTCTAGGCCCCCCTGTGCCGAGATTTTTCTCCGGCGATCCCCGCGCCACCGCCCCACCACCACCGGCGACCACCGCCCCACCCTGAACCTTAAGATAGATAGTGGGGTACCTCTCTGGTGAGGCCCCGTCCACGCTGCGGCTAGTTCTTCCTTCACCCCAGTGAGCCCCCCCACCCCCTGAAAATCGACTGACTAAAAAGTCAATTCAGTCGACTGAAGTGTAGCCAAATTGAAGCAGCATTGCAAGCAAGAGCAAGAGCGAGAGCAGCAGCGTGAGCAATAGCAAGAGCAGAGCCATCTCATTGTCTGGCCAAGTCCGGCAATAGCAATAGCGTGAGCAATGCCCCGAAGAACCAAGTCCGGCAACGGTCTGGCCATCTCATTGTCTCTGGTTCGATCCCTTTTTCAAGCAGATCATTCTCAGCCTTGGACCACTTAGGCTGGGCTTTTAGGTAGCCACCTCACCCCATGCGATGGTGAAGCTTCTTCTTCGCAGCATTTTGCTTGTTCGTCGCCGACATCTTCTTACTCTTTTCCGATGTCTTGTGGGCCACAAATGCGGGCCAGTGATCTTTGATCTTCTCATATTTGCCGATGAATTCTGGTGTCTTTTTTTTCTGACAAAATGGTTCAACTCTTTCCTCCACCTCCTGAATAGGGTTGCCATCTTCTTAAGAGCACAAGACTTGATTAATTGCTCTTTAACTGGCTTCTCCGGATCCTCCTCTGGCGGTAGGGTGAAATTTGCCTTCAGCTGAGTCCAAAGATCTTCTTTCTGCATATCATTGACATAAGACACCTCAGGGTCATCCTTAGGCTTATACCATTGCTGGATGCTGATCGGGATCTTGTCCCTAACAAGAACCCCGCACTGAGAAGAAAATGTGTTCTTTGTCCGGATGGGTTCAATCGGTTCGCCGTCGGGCGCGATTTCTATGATCTCAAACCTTTCATCCGAGCTCAACTTTTTCTTCGGGCCTCATCTCCTTACCGAGGTTGTTCTCGATCTAGAGGGCTAGAAATTAAAAGGAAGAAAGACGAGAGTAATTAATATGTGTACATATACCAAAACAATGAATGCATCAATTAACTAGTCAGCACGGGCTTAACTAATATATATATACCTGGCCGGACTCGGTTCGGTCACCGGAGCAGTCAGCATGTTCTCCTTCTTGTACCTCCATTGGGTCATCACTGGAGCCATCATGAACATAGCCCTCTTCTTGTACCGGCATTAATGGGCCGGAGCCATCATGAACATAGCCCTCTTCTTCACCCAGTCCTTCCTCACCAACGACGTCGATGAAAAATGACGCAACAACATCAGTTCCTTCTGCGATCATCTCCCCCAACATCGCTTATGTTGCTTCGTCTCGGTAGTGCTCCATAGTTTCTGCAAATATTTACAACATGTCAATTATTATTCAAAAACATGGTACAGATGGATATATATTAGTGGAAAACGTAGAACTAGCTAGCTAATCACAATAAGGAATCATGTTAGTGGCCTCGACGCTGCTTCTCTAGGGTTTGGGATCTCCTCGACACAACGCTTCAAGGGTTTGGGGTGGCCTCGACGACAACGCTCTTTCAACTTGGTAAATTTGGGTGGCCTCGAGAGTTTTGGTCGAGCGAGAGGGCCGAGGGGGGTGCTGCCGTTGTATAGGTTATCACGGTCGAGAGGGGGTATATATATCGACCGCCCCTCATGTCGAAGTTATCTCAAGGGGGCGGCGAGGGCGAAGGCGAGCAGCCTGACGGCGACAGACCCGATAAAACATAAGAAAACGAAGAAGAGATAAAAAGAGGAGAAGAAGAAAGGAATAGAGGAGAAGATCGAAGACAAAAAAGAATAAAAAAAAGAGGAGAAGAAGAAAGGAATAGAGGAGAAGAAGAAAAAAAATAGAATTTTTCTATTTTTTCTTCTTCTCCTCTATTCCTTTCTTCTTCTCCTCTTCCTTTTCTTCTTTTTTGTTCTTCTTATTTATTTCTCCTCTATTCCTTTCTTTCTTCTTCTCCTCTTCTTTTTCTTCTTCTCCCTCGAGAAAGGAAAATAATTAAGGAAAAGGAAGAAAAGAGGATGAAGGAAGAGAAGGAAGAAGAAGAAGAAAGGAATAGAGGACAAGAAGAAAAAATAGAATTTTTTTTCTATTTTTTCTTCTTCTCCTCTTCTTTTTCTTCTTTTTTCTTCTTCTTATTTATTTCTCCTCTTATTTTCCTCTCCTCTTCTTCTCTTTTCTTCCTCTTCTTATTTCCCTTTTTCCTCTCATTCTTCTTCTTCTTCTTCTTCTTCTTCTTCCTTCTTCCTCTTTTCTTCATTTTTCTTATTTTACTTTTTCCTCTACACTAACCTAATTAAAATGCACTAACCTAAAATCGATATCTACTATCAACCTAAATAAAAAATTAATACATATATGAAAAAACATATATAAACAAAAAAATGTTATGAACATTATATTCATACATACATATAGCCACATCCATTCATAATATAGCTACCACATACATATATACATTAATTATATATATGAAAAAAATGCAATGAACAAAAAATACACATGTATGTATGAAAAAAAACA
>NC_057810.1:57341878-57342636 GCF_018294505.1 Triticum aestivum | reverse complement strand
CGGGGGCGCGTGGACGACGTCTAGGCGGCGGGCGGCGTTGGGTGCGCGCGGACAGCGTCGGGGCGGCGCGCGGACGATGTCTGGGCGGCGGGCGGCGTCGAGGCAGCGGACAACGTCGATCTGGGCAGCCTGGCGGCGGCGTCCGGCGGCAACTGGCGATGTGTTCGTCAAATTTTCCTAAGTGCTGTATATATAGCAAGGGCATTGGTCCCGGTTCGTGACTCCAACCGGGACTAATGGCCCCTTTAGTCCCGGTTGGTACCACCAACCGGGACCAAAGGCCGCCGCTTCCCGCCCATGGCACCAACCGGGACTAATGCCCCCCCTTTAGTCCCGGTTGCTGCCACCAACTGGGACCAAAGGATCCTGTGCTGCCCGCGTCGGGGCCAAAGTTTAGTCCCACCTCACTAGTTGAGAGGGGCGCGCAGTGGTTTATAAGCCCCACTGCCGCACCCCTCTCGAGCTCCTCTCCACCGTAGGCTTGCGGGCCTATTTGCTACTGCTTTGCCTGATGGGCCTGCTGGGCCTACTGCGGGCCTGAATCCTGGCCCATGTTAGGGTTTCTAGTCGTATTCAGGCCGTGGGGGCCCAGTAGGAGGCAATTTTTTTGTTTTCTTTCTTGTTTTATTTATTTTATTTTGTTTCTACTTACAACAAAATACTTATTGTTGCTATTTTTAATTATTTTCTAGTTTTTTGTGTTGTTTTCTGCATTATTTATTTTCTTTTGTTTTTTGCTTTATTTTTTATTTTTTTTT